>NW_010419530.1:38971-45780 GCF_000710305.1 Buceros rhinoceros silvestris | reverse complement strand
TTCCCTCAACAAGGTCCTTCTTACCTCCCCCTGCACTGTTCCAACAGCTGAAGGGGCGGGGAACAAAACAGAACTGTCCTGTGGTGTACCTCTGCTCTGCACTTGCGCTGATGATGTGTGTTGTAAAAGGAGCATCTTCTTTGGCCAGCAAGTGATGTGAATGGCTGTGCTGCCACCTGCTGAGAACCGTGCGGAAATCCAGAACGGGTCCAGACACAAAACTGGGAAGCTGAACGAATCGTTCTCATGACGGCATGCTTGGAGACACCCTACAGAGATAACAACTACATTCTTCACTTCCCATTCAGTTTTCCCTTTTCCTGCTTACACAGCGCAAGACTTCTATATCGTTTTTTCTTGTCCAGTTGTGTTACATCATGCAGCGCATGTTTAAAAAAAGAGTGAAGGCACCTGAAAAATTACTCCAAAAAGTGTCTATTTTCTATGTTTCGGAGATGTTAAGAACCCAAAAGCCAGGACAGAATAATTCATTTCTGATGGAAGCTTTGTTCCTCTGTTCTCATATTTCACTTTTCTATCTATTGATGTATCACGGGACTTCATCGCATGCCTTTTCCACCACTCTTGACCAGACTAAAGTATCAGCAGCTTCCAGAGGATGAAGGGTTTACTCGGTAGCTAAAACTTCTGAAGGAGTTAGAAAGGATGAAGGCTGAAAGTACAGCATCTGTCAGAAAACGAAAAGTTAGTTTAAAATTAGGATAAAACGAATCACCTCAAATCATGAATAATAAGCATAGGTCATACCTATACAGATGTTCTGAGGCTTTGTTAGGCTGTCTCTATTTTCTTTTGGACACGGGCATCTTCACTGGGTTTAATACAGTTTAGCTGGCGTACACTGATTTCACATCACTAGCTGGCTTGATTTTTCCAAAGAATCACCCTCAGAACAGAAGTGGATCAAACCAAGCTCACAGGTCATGCCACTTGGTGTTGATCCTGACACCGGCCTGTAGCCTCGAGAAGCAAAGAAGTCTGCAGGGAAGCTGACAAGGAGAACAGCTACTTGTAGCATCATCCTTGGGCAGTAACACTCCCAGGTATAACAAAAGATCTTTAATGAATACCTCCAAAGTTTTTTCTGCAGCAACACTGATTATAATAAAGATTATTATGTTGTGGCAAGAGAATACAGATGGAGTCCTCAAAACTCACTGCCGGTACCAACTTGTCAAACGACAACAACTCACCTGTACACAGTCAACCGAGATCATCCAGAACATCCCTCTGTATCGTCAGTATATGGAAATTGAGACAATTCTCCTAAATCAGGGACTCGGTAAGGTGTGCACTGAATACACCCCTGTTATTGCTGTCATTAGAAGACTCCTACTTCTGAATGTACATAAACACCAAATAACCCCCAAACCCTGCCTTTCGGCACCTCGCCACCTTACGCGATTGCTTGCTCAAATACAGCAGCGTAGTGATGTTTCTGCTCTCTAAATGCCTAATATTCAAGTCGCTTTTCTGACTGCTCCCAAGCCATGAGTTGACAGTTCTGTGCAAATATCCAGTTACCCAAAAGTGCCAATCGTGTGCGTTCTCCAACTCTAATTCCCTTTCTTCCTTCTACTATGCTGCCTCCAACGTCCCTTCTGCTTTCAAGGATTTTCAGACACTCAGAAGACACAAAAACATCATCCGTACAACTCCATTAAAATGGAAATAGAGTTGAACCTAACTTTGTAAGGGCCACTAGACATGAGCATTAAACTTCCTGTTCATCACAACTGCTGTAAATTCACTCAAGAAAAAAATAACAGCTCATGAATTCACGGCAGCCTCTCTCAGCTGAGTATTGAAAGATCTTCTGTGGGAGAACATCCTTACAACAAGTAAGTCACAACAGATTTTCAATCTGAAGCTACAAAAGTGAGGGGACCACTCAAACCAGATGTAAGGGGAGATAAGGTACATTTCGTATCAAGCTTATCACAACAGATCAGACTAATGCTTTAGCACTGTGACAGCACAGCTCTCTCCACCCTCTCTTAAAACAAACAGAGAACAATGAATGAAAGAGGGGTCAAGGCTGGAGGCAGTTTATATTAAGGCGGGGGTTGAATGGAAGACAGTACCTGCAGGGAGTGAAATGCAGAAAAATCTGTGAAGTTGGACACCAAACCCAGCATTTCATCAAACCCAGCAGCAACTCCAAGCTTCTGCCTGCCTTTATGGATGGCAAGTGAACACACCGGTGTAAAGACCAGATCACAGCACAAGAGGGCAGCTGGCAGCTAAGAAAGGAAGACAGCCCTTCTCCTCCTCCTCCAGCTTTTAAAACAGTCTCACCAACCCTCAAATGCAGGAAAATGACGATGGCCCAAACTCAATTAAACAGATCTGCTAAGTCCTGAAGATCATTTTCTTTGATTAAGAGGATAATCCCTGCACAGACACTACTAGTTCCAACAGGTTAAAAACAGGGACAAGAAAGAATATCAGAAAGAGAGAACAGTATTTTATGCATGAGGTGGTTATAAAGCTCACTATTATCATTGTGTTTCAGGACCTCCTAAATGACGCAATTCATCAGTATTATCACTACTCCCTATTTTACCAACAGGGAAACAAGTCAGGCACAAAGTAATCAGACGGCTTTCCCAAAGCTTTAGATGAACTCTGTATCAGAGGCGAAGCAAAATGATGCTAGCGAATCCGGTCCAGTACCTTTACCAGACACGCATGAAGACACGTAAGCACGACAGTCAGCACGCGCACGCCCATCCTCCTAACAGCTCACCTAGTGTCTTCGGAGTGCTTTTCACAAGGGCGTAAGACACCCTGTCCAGATGACGTGCACTTGCTAATGGTGAGGCCAAGTTTAAATTCTGTATCTGTAAGGAAGTAAGTTGAAGATTTTTCTCCCTCCCTTACGTATGATCTCTCTTTTTAAGGCTGCTTAAGAAAGAGGAGTATATAAAGTCACCAGTGAATAGAGTCACCAATCAAGACCCACCCGGCTTACCTAGTGGTATACTGAAAACAATATCAAGAAAACTAAAGGATCTTTGCCTGGGTTCTGCGAGCCACAAACACACTGGACACCCAGAACACCCACCACCATCTACTTTGCTGCTCAAACTACTTTGCTGTGATAAGACTGGATGTTTTTTCACCTTGGTGGGCTTGGTTTTGGGGTGTTTTTGAGTAATCTACAGTTGTACTGAAACTGAACACAGGCAGAAGCGTACCTATGAAGCTTTAAATGAGTTTGTTGTTGGTTCTATGTTTACACTTTTACAGGCACAATTCAAATGCCACCTACTTAATAATTTCTATTTCCTCTTCCTGCATCCATTCCTTCCCCGATCTTAATTCACTCTCTCCTCATTCATTCTTTCACTCTTTTTCTCCTACCCTCCTCCTCTCAACTACATAAAGCCAGTTTAACGGTGCATGACATTTACAACTCTTCCACATTAACACCACACAGGACGAAGCACTGGCAAATCTTGCCCCACCTTACATTATAGGTCCCTTAAGTCAGTAAAGCACTAACATTATTCCCAGTTGCCACTACACTCTGCTTTTATAAAAAGTTGAAAATGGGACATTACCAGTATATAAAATCTTTGCTGTTGAGATCCTGAATAGCCAGGTAGAATCTGTATCACTGCGAGCGTCTCAGCTAAATACAGCCTCTTAATCACAAAATAGCAAAAGCCATTCCTATTTTGGAATCTAGTGGTGAAAGATCAGAAACATCAATGCCACGCTGTACCATTAGAAGTATCACTCGAAAGCAAATATATATATATTTACACATATATAAAAATAACAAGCAGAAAAATTTACAGGCTCTTTGCTATCCCTGGAAAAACTGACATTTCCCTTCTAGCAGGTTCCCACACAATTTCTGATGGCAATTACGAGCTGCAGCACAAAGGAAAGGCTAAGTTTTGCAAGGAAGCAGGTGGCCCAGTGTCAGCCCAGCACTAGAAGTCAGGGCTGGGAACCGATGGGGCAGCAAGAGGTGGGAGGGCTCAGTGGTTAGCAGGCCTCCACGTGTCATTACCCTGTCCTCTGAAAGGCTCAGTGCTGCAGTGGACACCCCTCCCACAGCACCGGGTGCTGCTGCTCTCCTGGCCATAGGGCACTCGGCCCACTTCTGGAACACTAACCTAGTACCTGCAGCTGAACAGGAGTTCTGAGCATCCCTATCGCCTTACTGCATCCCTTCTTGGTGGACACATCATTTTTGCATGAACTCTCAGCCTCTTCAGGTGTCCCGTGTTCTACTAGACAGCTGCTCCACTCTACTCCCCCCCGGTCTTTTCAGTCTCCACTTTTACAGGAATATTTTTAGACCAACATAGATGAAGTTTTGTTTGGTGAGACCAGCTTCAGAAAGTCTTGTCCTTTCCCCATTCTTATCTGCTCTTTCAACTCAGTCTCAACCCTTCACTGTTGCCTTAGCTGGTCAAGTGTAACTGCAACTGCTCTTCAAACCTGAAATAATTCAGGTTGAAAATAGTCTTGGGGGGTTTTCTTTTTTTGACCAATTCTTTCCATTTTCTCATTTACACCATGGCCCTACTAAGAGCTGAACAAACACAGGTAACAACCCGACCTGGCAGTAAGAATTTTTTATGGCACTGAAGAGCAAAGTAGTGAGTATCTATTGCCTCAAGCTTCCTTTCCACCCATGTTTCACTGGGGCAGGGCTGGCTTAAACCATTCCCTCTTCTGCCCCCTATCAGCTGCATTTCTTGGGTGGGAAAGGGCAAGGAGACAAGTCATATTTGACAAGTTCACTGCACCTCCACAAGGACATGAACTGGCACAACAGCAGAGGCAGCCAGAGGGTGGGAACAGGACTCAAGCATCAGGAGAACGGCAAGCCCAGTCAGTTCAAGGTGTTCCAGCTGTGGCAAGATCACTGCCCCGGCCCGACACCCATGGCCCCTACGCCAACCTCCACAAGGACATGAACTGGCACAACAGCAGAGGCAGCCAGAGGGTGGGAACAGGACTCAAGCATCAGGAGAACGGCAAGCCCAGTCAGTTCAAGGTGTTCCAGCTGTGGCAAGATCACTGCCCCGGCCCGACACCCATGGCACCTACGCCAGGTGGGCTGCTCGCTGCAGCATTCAGCACAAACACAAGAACCTCACCTCGATTTGTGAACGATTAACCAGTAACTGCCTTTAAAACATGTCCTCCTTAAGCTAGAATGTTCTGCATCGTAGGATTCTCCTTCGAAAGATGTTGTACAAGGCAAACTCAGAAGCAGACTAAGCTGGGAATTTTTCAGTGAAATGTTTTTCCACTAGAGGATAACAGCTTCTTGAAACTGAAACTTTTCTTTGCAACTTTCACTGAAATAGTCACTTTCTCAGGTCCAGGATGGAATTTCTATTGAAAACAAGAGCATGTGCCCACGAACAGAGGAGATAGCAGGTGTCTGGGATGCACATTCACCAGGCAAGCAAATGCTGAATCTGAGGTCCCATCCCTGCTCCACTTGATTTGCCACCTCCATGTGGACACACTCCACCAAGATGCCAGAGGAGGTGTCTACTCAACAGGCTGTTGACTGCTATGCATGAGTCTCTCTCTTTCTTGAATGTTTTTTATTAAAGGAGTTGCAAGTTTTCAACATCATTTCAGTGTGACACAGGGGAAAAAAGGTCAAAATTGAAAAAATTACTGTTCTGTGAGATGGGGAAGTATTTCTAGCTAGTTCTAACTGTTCTCCTAAGCTTTATCTCAACATTTGAGACAAATCTCTAGCAAATTTCCCAGTCTGACACATTTGCCTTATTTAGCCTTTAAGTCAAATTCAGTGGGCAGCACAACGATGAAGGTCAGATGAGGAGCAGCAGAGTTATACAGCAAACAGCAAATCCCTTTGTGGAATAAAAGCAATTGTAGGTTGAAAAGTCAATGGGAAAAACAAAAACAGATAATAATCTCATTTAAAACTTCTCCCTCTATGAAAGTTTCTGTATGAGTACTGATCCATCAATAACCCATTTCAAAATCAAAAGCACCCACGGTGTTTTCCCAGCTGCCACAGATCTCCTTATTTTCCACCAAGACAAAGCACCAACAACTAATTCACTTTGGTGAAACTGCTCTGCACCAACCACCAGACATCAGCAGTCATTTCAGTTTGATAACTCATGCCTAGTTTTTAAGTTAATGGAATGATGACTTCTGCTTTAAAATGTGTCATAAACTTAGGGAGTTTAAAATATGTTTAAGACAAATACGTAGCTTTGTACATTTGTAACACTTTGTCATCATAAACTAAGATTAAAACTGTAGTTCCTTCTGTCACTCTGTTTGAATGTTCCTTGTATAAAAAAAATTACCCAGACCCATGGGTCTGGCTACCATTGCACAGTTCACACACATGCAGCACACACATGCCCCCATCCTATTAACCCCAGAGACAGATAATTAAATGTGCCATATTTCACTTGTCACAGGCACACACTTCTACTGCCTGACCAACAGGTACTACCAGACTAGTCAGAGAGTCCCAAAGTGACTATACTGCTAAATAAAGAAGAATAAAAAAAAACAGTCAAGACAATACAGTGAAAAATAAACTTGATATTTCACATTGGATTGCTGAAGTTGGCCGAGTTTTACTCACTGTGTAGCCAATGTAATTTCAAAACGAGCACTCCTCCTTCAAGCGCTGTCGCCAGGCCCACACATAGTCTACAGATGGTGTTACATAATAACCTGCTCTTTTAGTTTAACGTCTAGTGCAAGAAGGTTACCTCCATATTTTTATGATTATCTCCGACAGCTGTTCTGGGATCTAT
>NW_010419530.1:19054-38884 GCF_000710305.1 Buceros rhinoceros silvestris | reverse complement strand
TTCCCTACGCTCACTGCCTGGGGACGTGAGTTTCCACAGGGATAAACTCAAGTCTGGTTACAGCGGCATTTTTGAAACAGCACAGTGTTGACTTGTCTCCTACACTCTGAACCCTATTGCAACAATCAATGGCTGCAGAGCAGCAATTGGGTGCTAATCGCCAACTGTATTTTTGCATCCTTTTGACATTATTGAGCTTTTGCAGTTTCAAATTGCCCTTTTCACAACATCCAAGTTAACTGACACAAATAACCAGCTAATCAAAGGGTTCTAGCATGACCTTAAAAGGAGTTGGGCAGTGATTAGACCTCAGACTGTCAACGTGCAAAATCACAGCCGACGTGGCCCAGCTCTTTGTTATTATTTACACAGATTTAGTAAATTTAAGCTGCTTTGCAACATAACATACATGGAACCAGCTTCCCTGCTACTCTATACTTATCTCTTACTTTGTACTGTACAGCTTTTAATTCCTACCTTACCATGTAAGATGTAACTAGAGAGAAGAGGTCATCACCAGCAAAACAGAAGCACCACTGCCAACATCTCTCAGAAAAGCCAGTCTTGGTCACTGGTATTAGTGGTACAGCAACCTGGTTAATTTCACCTGCCAAGAGAACACTGCTTAGACTTACCTACTGCAGCAAAGATACTTTCTTGCCCAGAAATTAAGAAACACAGGAGCGAGCCAAAAGAGACACCAGATGGTGGTGATGCTCTTGTCACCTTCTCACTACCAGCATGGCAGGGACTCAGTAAGGCAGGCTCAGAAAATCCAGTGGGATCGCCTTTGCTGCTTCCATGAATTGCATTCTCCACAGAGAATGGGTCTAAGGCATCCAAGCGTGGGTCGTGGATGCTTTTACCATGAAAAGATCAGGGCCAAAGACCTTGCGCTCAGTGCAAGCAAGAGAACAAATTATTCTACATCAATCGCTCTTTGTAACCTACAGCTCAGTAAAGGGAGGCTCACCTGATGGCAACTGCTCCTCTGCGTCGCTGGCTTGAACCCTGCAGCAGCTTACCTCCCAGGGAAAGAAAGATCAATGTCTCCCTGCCAGCGGCTATCTTGTTCCTGTCAAGAACCATGACTGCTGTGTCCAGAGCATGCAAGTTCTTAGGTTCAGGGGTTTCTTAGACTTGGTAAATAGACATGCCTGACAGACTGGTATCCTGGTATAAATGCAGCGCACATTTCTTGACTCCTGTAAGCTGATATGAAGTAAGAAAGCAAAATTTTCACGACTTGGAATTTAAAGTTCCACAACTTCAAACTTCCCTGGCCGGTACCACGATCTCATTGTAACTCTGGCTCAAGCAGCATTGATTTTTATTCTGCCTCTATCTGTATCGCTATGTTTAAAAGTCTAACCGGACAATAAGCTCCTAAGATGAAGTGACAAAGCTTAGCCAGTAGACTGACAGCAGGGGATCACAGCAAGGATATGGGTATTTGAGAAGTGTCCAATGGTTAACGGAATATGCTGTATCCTATAATTTCAGGCTGCAGTGCTGCAAGCATGCCGACAGGGACCCTTTGTGACTTTCCAGCTGAGCTGAAGCAGCCCTGTGAAGCCTCAATGACAGTCACCTTTACAGTGCTCCTTTAAACTGCTCTCCTCACACCTGCCTCATGGTTCTTGTTTCCATTTACTACTTCCACTCTTGGCAGAAGGCAACTTCTTCACGTAACTCTCTGACTGGCTCTCTCAAATTGATTTCCAGGCTACTGTCTCTGGCCCTCCAACCTCCTACAACATTCAGCCCTTAAGCACAGGAGAGGAAAGAACAGCAGATTCATGCGTTGGCAGGAGCACCACGACGTAAGTAATGCAAATGTCTTGTAGCAGCCCGTAGTCTCACACATACCTTCTCTCATCTTGAGGAGGTGCCAGTACATCAAACCCTGTCACACACAGCGTGGAGAAATCTACTGACTCCTGACACCAGCACGCTTTACCTCAGCTGGAAGCACTGGAGTCAATTCTTCTATTCCTCTCTCCTGTAAACTCACTTAGAAAACATTAAAACATTATTGGCACAATATATTAGTAGACTGAAATAAATTCACAGCGGCCTTTGCTCTTCTGCTGTGGAGCAGTCATGGGACACAATCCTGCAAGACCAGGGGCAAGGTCCACCAACCATTTTCACTTCAAGCAGAGGAATGCGACCCCAGTGAGAACTGCAGGTGCTCCATGCCCTAAGAGAACACACAGACTATGCCCTGTATATGACATATACCTACAGGCACCAGCCACTCGAGGAGGCACCAGTAGATGGTGCCCCACAACAGGAACTGTATCATCTCCAGGAGTCTGTGAAGAATCACACACCAGCTCAACCTCAGCAGAAATGGCTTCCTCTGCACAGCTCTCTGCACGGCGCTCTTACCATTTAGTGTCCCTGAAAGTCAGGAGCAGGTAATTTCAGTTTCCATAATCAATAATTTCCAAAGAAGCAATTCACTTAATTTAAATAATATTTTTATTTAAAAAATTAATCACAGGAAAAGCTTACAAACAGCAAAGCTCCTTTACAAGAAATCCTTCAGAGAATATGACTAATGTATCTGTACTTTTTAAGTATAATAAAGCATTGAGTCAAGTCCTACTCATTTTCTTACTCTGATTTTTTCTTTTGTTGTTTTATTTTTACAATCTTTCAACCATTTTCTGGATGGGAAAAAAACACCAACTTAGTTTCTGAACACAAGTAGAAGTCCTTTCACTTCTACTTAGAATTCAGAATTCTCACAAGTCCCACACACCCCTCTGTCTGTAGCAGCAAGAGAAATGCTTTGCGTTTTCAGTGCCCTGCATGTTACATCTGGAGTTGTCCCCAATCCAATGACCTTGATCTTGCTGTTCCTCAGCTTCTCCTCATTTGCAGAGAATATCCGGACATACACAGATTTAAAATGACTATGTGGACCTTTGTGCGTACATATTGACAAGAAAGGGGCAAACTAAAACAACTTCACACCTTTCTTAAAACCAGTTGCCTCCTGCCTCATTTTCTCCGTCAGAACCTCACACAAGCATCCCTCCCTCCACAACTTTTTTCCCCACTGCTCTTGCATCATTCCCTCTTCCAGTCTCAGCTGTTCTCTCTTGACCCTTCACTACTACACCCCATTACCTGGCTGAGTCGGCTCTCCTCTGCAGCCAGAGCTGGCTCATGTTCTCATCTGCAGCTCAGTCAACCTGAAGGAACACCACAAGCAGCATATGAATAGTTTATTGTTCAACTCCCTGGCCTCCAAAAAAGTTGAACACAACTATTTACTGGTGCTAAACTATTTCTGGGGAGAGGAAAAATGGGAAAGAAATCTTTAAAAAGTAAAAATCTTTAGGATCTCAGAAGGTTTAGTTTTATGTTATAGACTACTTCAAAATACTACTTAAGAATAACGCAAATTTAAACATGAAGAATTCAAAAATTTTTTAAACATTGTTGAAAATATCACGACCATCTGCGTCGTCTTTCTTTTCCCAGAAGTCACCCAGATAAGATAAAAATTGATCTATTAACATGAACAAATGCATGTGCACATACATTTGAAGCAGCAACTATGTTTTTCTAACAGATGAACTCCATTCAGCTTTTCCAGCCAACCAATTTACAGGTAGCTGTAACTACCCACAAAGAGTTGAACTCTCGAGAGCAGGGTCGTATCATAGAAACACTGGGTAAATTCAGCTATAGGGAGTAGAAGCATTGCTCACTTAAACAACTTTTTTTATCCTAAAACCTATACGTTGAAGAGAATTCTCATCCCTGTTTCACATACAATTAAGACACCAAAAGCTTACATTAGTGTTATTAGGTTACACAGCAACTCAAATGGCAAAGCTGGCAAAAAGAGTCCAGCTGTCCCGAGTATCCTGTTTTAACTGTATTACCAAATCTTCTTGTTCCCCATCTCCACGTGCCTACAGCCCTGTCATTCCAATTTCACCCTCGGTATTACAATTAACTGACATTCTCCTCCATAAAAGTCATCAGTTTACAAGTGAACACTCTCGAACACCGGGGTTTCCCAGCAGCCTGCTATTTGAAGACACTCATGTGCTTCCATAGAAATGGCAAACCAGCATATCACAGACACAGCAGCATACTCGACCTCAGAGGCTGCTGCCGTCTTACTGGTTTTGCTGATGGCATTTCACAAACTCCTTTCACCTCTGCCTCTCAAATTCTACACTTGGAAAACAGGAACACCGCTGCTGATCTTCTTTGTCAAATGCATTAGGATGTACCACTTAACACCGCTATTCAGGAGTTGGGTATTATTACAGAACATCGCGAGGAAGAAGCTGCAAGCAGATACCTGTACAACACAAACATTAGATATTATCAGTGTAGAACCTGGCAAAGAGTAAACACCACTCTGTTTTTAGTAGTGTCTCAACCTCCTGGCTACAGCACTGGGCGATCTTCCTCCCACCATTATGCGTATGGAAAAAAACCAGATAATTTCTTTTTGCTTTTGTAACTTCCAGTGTTAATATTAAATTACATGGCTTATTTTAAGTTCCTCAAATACAATACTAATCATTGTGGAAAAATCAGTGAGGAAATTAACATGTACATCTATAGAGTTATTAATGATGCTGTTACTGACATTTCTGTTGTCTATTTATGCTTCCTGTTTGACATCGGAAATTTGTCTCCCCCGGATCTTGGTTTCACTCTTGGTCTTTTTCTTAGGCATTTCAATGGAACCTTTTGACATTTTTGTTTAGCCATGTACAGCTAAGATTTTTGGAGGCACAGTAATAGCTCTGTGAGATATGTCATAAAATAAACTCTGTCTCTTAAAACATTCCTCCAGTTTCTCTGAATGCAGAATCTAACTGTATAGACACTCTCAGATACCAGACTTCATTATACCTTAGGCAGCGACTGGAGAATTAAATCTTGCTGAGACATTTAACAAAGGGACTTCCCCCTTCCTTCCCTAGGCACTAATCATACCTAAACAGATAGAAGCAATCAATTACACAATCCCTGCGTATAATGTCGACTCTCATTGAAGCACAGGATGGGACAAACGGTACCTTGCAAGGAATAATTTTGCTTGCTAGGACTCTGATCTGACCTTTGGACCATTGTGGGTTTTTTCTCTTTTAAACTATGACTGTATGGACTCTCCCACGCAGCAGTTCATGAAGAACAGTTTAATAGCCATCAGTGAAAAACTTACTGCCACATAAGCAAGGTTGTAACCACTTGCAAAATTTTACATGGATAAAGTAACCAGTGTTACGAGAAATTCATTCAGCTGGGAAGGCAGCAGCAATGCACCTCCATCCAACAGTCCCTAGATGAGGTATTTCGTTCTCAGTCTGAAACGCCCCTGATGGTCAGAAGATGGAGATACACGATTGGCTGAATGGGTACATTGTGAGCAGCCTCAGGGCATTTCCGTTACAAAACCAGGGCAGATGTCACAGTACCAGACCTTGACAGATTGTCCTGGGTTCAACATGGAGGAACCGGATGCTCCCATGTTGTCCAGCTTTCTTCTTCCCAGAGAGCTGTGGTTCTCCCAAGATTCCGGGAAGGAGAACACGCCTCTTTGAATGAAGTCATAAAAGGCGGCGTGCTGAGAAGTCTCGTCGCCAGTTTGCCATCTTGCTTTTCCCCTCTCTGCTCTATCTGCCCTCCTCCCTATCTCGTCCGTGCTCTGCGGCTCTATCAGATATGCCGTGGAGGACTCCTGTATCTTACGCCCTCAGACTGGAGACCTTTATCAAGGAGAGAAAGACATGTCCAGGACCTGCTAATTCCCTGCAGCAGTAAAAAACTCCTTCTGCAACATGGGTAGGACCTTCTCCGTTTTCTGCCGATTCCTGGCGGGGGTGGTCTAATGAACTGTCTTGCCCTTGTCCCTGCGGCGTATGCAGGAGGCCCCTACGCGCAGCGGAATTGGAAGATATTCCCTTAAGACGCGACTTGGCCAGCCCACAGCGCAGATGTGCGTGTGGGGGAGTCTGGAAGAAGTTCCCTACAGCCACCCCAGAGGAGAAGAAGACTATGTTTTAATTGTATGAAAGGTTTGCCTTCAGGAGAAACGCATTATCGAGCTTTCCAGGCAGCGGACAATTATGGGCGGACTTTTTTCCTTCCCCCCCGCCCCCGGCGTGATGAGCCATTGTGGGGTGAACTTTATAAGCGGCGGGATCAGCCCGATCGGGAATTATTTTCCCTTGTCTCTTTCTCTCCCTTTCCCAGTCCGATTTTAACTTCAAGGGCGTCTGCCTTATTAAACTTTCCTGCTTCTATCGCTCATATGTGTAGCCTGTCTGTGTTATTTCCCAAAGCCCTAACAAGCTCGCTAATGGCTTATCAGCACGTTAATGAGCATCAAAAGTTTTCTGTGTGAGCTTTGGCTGGCTTCCCAGCCAAAACACGCTATTTTCGTCGCATCTCCTTTCGGTGGGGGAAGAGCCCCCCTTTTCAAACCGCGACACAGATACATCCCCGATTCCTATTTTAAAGGATCGTTTACAGGATTATGCAAACATCTACATGTTACCTGGAAGATCACTGTCCAGCTGCTAAAGCACTAAGGTTGTGCAATGAGGATAATCAACCACGTCTCAGATGCTGGTGTATAAAATCCATTTTTACTATTGCAATCTACGAGTTAAATGTAACAAAGTAATAAAATTACTTTGGGAATGAAGGGAGGTATCCCCCGGAGTTAAGGAGCGTATTTTTTCAGAACCACGCATTGCCCTTACTACTATCTTTAAGCCAAAGTGTGATTACTTTATCACCAATTCCAGTGGGAAAAAACCTAGAGCCAAAATCAGGAGCTATTTGTACGGTAAGTGCTCCAAAGCTGTACGTCAAAGCGAAGTTCAGTTCATCAATGCAAAGCACTTTTTGGTTTCTGTGAGATCAGGATTAGGACTGGATTATTCAGAAGCAGGCACAAAGTTCCTGCAAAACATAGTAGGGAAATCTCACTCTCACTTACTCATGAGGAAAATTAAAGGAGGAGTCAGCAAATTCCCCAGGTAACGGGGGAGGCAGTGTCATAGCTAGAATGACAATATGAGAGTCTCTAAACCACATCCCTGCTTAAGGTCATACTTCACCCCACCAGGTAATCCTACAAAAACCTATCAGGACTGGACAGAAAGGAAGAAATTAACACACAGTCATCTAGGAGAACAGGAAGAATTAGACTATATACCCAACTGAACAGGCAGGAGAGGAAAAACCCTGAATTACCACAAGCGAGGATAAACCAGACACCATAGGGGGAAATCCCTACGTTCTGCATATGAATCACATCTTTTAATAATGAAATTATAACCCAAACCACAAAAGGTATTTTGTATTCATCCTGACTAACGTTATTTTATTATAAAGATAGGAAATGGGGTCAAAATTGCTATCGCTTCTGGCACTGGAAGAGAATCTGTCTCAATCACACAGACTTCATGCATTAAGTTTGGTAGACACTCGGAGATCAGTTTTCACAGGGGAAGATAACCTACCATTTGGTTAAGTATTCATTACATTAAGTAAGCATTTGAAATGAAACATTTTAGACAGAAAGGTTTTCTTGGTGCTTAAGTCAAGACGCTGTTTGGCGTAAAATAAACGAGAAAAAGATAAAACAACCCCCATACAAAACAAACCAAAAAACTTGCCTTGCACAAGAGCTACCTACATTACCTGAAGCAGGCAGCCTTGGTCCCGCTCTCATTCTCATCTGTTGTCTCACATTTGGTTGCGAAGCCACAGGAACTGCAGCTCTCTGTGGTCCTGATAGACCAGCATAATTTAAGCTGTGGTGTATTTGTTGAAGTCGAGTATCTCAGGACTCTGGAAAGGTTTTACTTAATAACACTCCTCAGGCATACAGCTGCAGAGAAAACCTGCACTCTAATACACCACGAACAGCCAGGCCAGCCTCCACCCGTCCTGGTACTGGCTAAGATTCAAAGTGGCGATTTATCTTTGGCAAGTGTAGCCTACGAGATGAAAGAACCTGTCTCCAACCTCTTGTTAAAACATCTCACGTGCATGCTGCACTCCATACTCACACTAACCATGTGCATACCCACCTTCTAAACCAGCCTTCTGAAATTACGGTCATTAAACGGTGTGAGATATGCTATAGTTCTATATATAGCTATATAGTTACATATATAGTAATATATATAGCTATATATATTTCACAAACACATTCAATTTTTAAAGCACTGAAAGATTCAAGCTGAGAATCTTCACCGGAAATTTGATCCAAATTTCCACTACACACCATTCCTGCATTACCACTGCCCTTTGCATTATCGACCAGAATTTCTCAACGGAACAGGGTTTCTCCATGAATCAGGCAACACAGTCGAAGTCTCGGTTTAAAAAGCGGAAAGGCAGTGAATTTTGAAGCCTCATTCATTACTTTCATTCAAAGGAGTGACATCTTTTGTTCGGGGATAAGTGCAAAAGAAAAAAATCTGACCTCCTGTAACTTTTGTCTAGCCGCCACACAGAGCTTCAGAGACTGAAGACTATACATCTCTCCTACAACAACTGAGTCCCATTTCGCATAAAGCAGAATCACAGTTGTTCCAACACGACAGTCACTTTTGATGTTTTTGGCAGGAATTCCAGTAAGAATTTTGCTATTACACCTACAAAAATGGAAGAAAAGAGGTGCAGCATTAGGACAAATTGTAACTCAATGGCTCATTCTCACACCTCCTGAAATCAGGGAATGGATTCTTAGATTAAAGCAAGTCAAGAGAATCCTCTTGCTGTCCTCGAGATGTTGGCATCCTAACATGTGACACCCTTCCGAGAACTCCTTCCTTCCTTCCTTCCATTACATACGCTTTTTGCCTTGAACACTTAATAGTAAGAGATTTTAGTGTCTAATTTTATCAGGTGATATCAACTCCCTTTTTCAAAGGGTATAACAACATGCCTCTGCCATCAGGGGAAGTAATTTTCAGCCATGAAGTGTTTTACTGACTCAGAACTCCAAAACTAAATACATCTCACCAGAAAGGGAAGAAACCACCCCAAAACTTAATCACAAGGTCTTTTGAATAGGAGATGTTTCAGAGATGTAATGCTTCACTTCCTTCTGGGAATGTCAAGAGCTTTCCTTGGGACACTCAAAGGCTGATCAAAGCTTCCCACTTTGCACAGAAAGATTATTACCAGTAAAAGCTTCTGCAAAGTAGGGATTACCAGCCAGTAACAAAAGCCTGCTACTTTATTTTAGCATCTGGCTCAAATCTTTACACCTCTGTTTAGGAATTAATGGCTTGCATTAGGTCACTCTGTTCGTTAAAGACCAAAGGAGAAGAACGATTTGCAATAACAAGAATGTATTATATAAGTTTGGCAAAATAATAATACCAAACAGTCTCCTAGAGTCAAAATAATGACAATATTGCATGTTCCCTTCTCTTCCTCCAGCCCCAATCTGAAACAAATGCACTGAAATGTCCTTTTAACATTACTGTGATAAACGTGGCACCAGTTACACGCACCGAGCATCTAAGATATAACCATCCCTAGACGAAATCCTGAAGCGTCCCGTCTATTTACACCCTATTTGTATTTGCTGTATTAATGGTCCATATGCAGCATCAGATTGAATTCCTTTGCTTTTCTGTTTTCCACAAGTGGGAGGTGCATTTATGTACTCTGTTTTCACGGTACTTTCTTTTGCCCATCCCATTCTCCTCTCCCACTCTGGTTTCTCTTCTGTGCAGTGTTGCCTTTCATTTGGATGTCAATGTCAGGTCCACTCCACTAACAGCTCGTCCCACAGACAAAAGCCCAATTAGATGATCATCCTCTAGTAAGTCACGGCCACACTTACACTTGTTTCAGTGATCGGTGTTCTCTGTGGTTAAAAAGGGAACTTCCCACTGATCATGCAGTCACTGTTCCCCACTTTATGTCCTGGAAGGCGGCCTTTCACAGGTGCTGTGCCACTCATATGCCCACACTAAAGAGCAAATCCAAAAGAGGTTTTTCTGAAAAGCTTTAAGATTGAATAGGCACCAAATGACATGCTCAAGGAGCTCTCTGCTCCTATTCATTTATATCAAAACCTTTATATTACTAGAACTTTAAAACTGGGATCTGAACAGGGCGGGGGGACAAAATGCTTACTCTCTCACGCATTTGGTTATGGAATATATGACTGAAGTTGCTATGATGCATTTGCCACCAATAAATCACTGTCAATCTTTCCTTCAGCAAGATATGGAAAGTAAAAAGTACAGTAATTTCAATAACGGTGGGAAGACGAACAACCAAGCAAATTTCTCCATCACTTTTGCTTCCACTACCAAATTTGTCAATAAGAAAGTCCAGAGACCAACTGAGAACTCAGCACTTAAAATTTCAGCCTTGCTTCTCACAATATAGTCCACTGACCTTCCTAAAATATCAGCCCGGCTTCCCACAATACAGTCCACTGAACTTCCTAAAATTTCAGCCCTGCTTCCCACAATACAGTCCACTGACCTTCCTATCTAGCTACTGAAATGGCAAATCACACAAAATCAGTCTACACCTCGTGCAGAGCTTGTATGCAATTTAAATTTATACTTTGTGGTTTAATAGGCTTCTCATGTTCTGCAAAAATAGAGCAAGAACAGAACAAACTCTAATCAGATCACTGTGGTCCTTTCAGAAACCTCTAACTATATGATCAAAGTTTCTATTTCCTGCACCTTTTATTACTGATGAGCAAAAGTAAATGGCAATAAAGAGATCCCAGACCAAATGATTTTATGGTATTTGGATACAGTAGCCCACTTTTCAGTGTTAATCTATCGCTTCAGGAGAATGCAGTTTGTCTTTGGAAAATCCTACTATGCTGTTCAGTTTTGCCTCCCTGAAAACTGCTTCCAGAGCTACAGCAATGTAGAAACACCTTTCCCAAACTCCAGAAAACTTAAGATGTGCAGGACTTACCACCTGAACCTCACAGAACAAAAGTTTTATAGGAATTATTACTACCCATCATTACTGAGGACTATGTTCAATGTAATAACAACATTAGTTTCTCTCCTTCTGCGCTTATAAAGTTAACACAGTGGATTTGGATTTCATTGTTTGTCTCACGTGGGCATTATTATAACATGAGTAACAACGTAACAGCACACACATTTAAGTGGAACACGTGTTCTAGGTCTGATGGGTTTCACACCTCTCTTGCAACGCTCCCAGGTAAATAGTCCCTGCTGGTCTGGAACTTAATATTCCCAGGCTCCTGACTTCGTGCCACAGAAATTTTCACCCCCCATTCCAACGCAAATCTTGGGAAAACTTGTTTCTACCAAGATCCACCACTTTTCCAGGGGATTTTATGATGCTCTTTAGACACTAAAGGGAAGAATTACACTATAGTTTCTGATTTCTCCATTTAGTCTGAGAGCTGGGTGTGAGCTGACGCGGGTGCTGTGCTAATCATCCAGATCACCACCTCGCTAGAATGCACAGCATCTCCTGCCCAGCCCACGCAACTGTATTTCCTTTCTGAGAAAACCAGGGTACGGGAGGGAAGGTGACGCACATCTGGGTCTTGCATGGGTACGGGGTCATGACGTGGCTGGGGCAGACATGCAGATCTAGGGGCATGCACTCTTAAAATCACCACAGGACTTCAACTACAAAATATGCTGTTACGATACTATGATGTTCAAATCTTAATTTCTGTATTTCACTGTAATTTTTTCATATACTTTCTACCTTCCCCAGAATTAGGTGCACAGCATATCCCAGACACTGCTATCCTGAGTAGAAGCCTTCTTAAGTATGAGAACACCTCCCAACCTCCTCCCATTCAGCCCCAAAGCTCTCGCCTTTGTTTGCACAAAGCTTGTAAAAACCGCGACGTGCAGCTAACAGCTAACCCATCTGTCGCTCACCAGTCTCCGCTCTAGGTATCAGACAAGAGAAGCTTATTTTCAATCTCAGAAACACACGTTCCATTGCTCCTCTGTACTCGGTTAGTACTCAGTTAACAGTGACAGACTCCTTTTACTATCCCTGTGGCTAGCATAAAGTTTCATCAACCAAGGGAACAAGGGAAGACAGGTTGCAGAGTAGCAGCAAGAGAGCAAAACTGGCAACGCATACAAAAACCAAAGGTAAATGTATTTGTTATTTCACTGCAGAGAACAGAACGACTCCAATGTCCCTGTGGAAATCACCCGTGTGAATCAATCAACTTCTCAAATGACCAAGCAGCAAATGCTCTTACCTCCCCACAACTGCATACTGGCAACTGTTCAAGTACAAAACGAATCGAACCCATCATTTAGGCTGCATCAAGTTATACATGTGAGACCAAGTTCCTGTTATCCCAAGGGCTTTATGAACAGAACTAACCTAAAGAGCAAGTGGAAAATTATATTAAGAAAGCTAGAGAAGTAGTAATGGTAAGGGACTTTTGCAGACCTTTCGAGTTTTCAAGATAAAAGTAAGGCTTTTACCGTAAGTCAAGTCAAAAAGATATCAAGGAAAATGGTCATAAGCATAGAACCACATCTACAGCTAGAAGTGACCACAGATAAAGATCAGACAGCTTAAGAAAGATTGTAAAACTGAGGTCTATCTGCCCGGAAAGAATGGAACAGGTTAGGCAGATCCCTTCACCACCTTTACTAAAAGACAGCTCTACATGTTGAACTAGGTAAGAGGGTTCTTCACTGAAGGGGGGGTTCGTGTGACCTCAGCTTTGTGATAAGCATGGCAATTTCTCTCTGCAGGTAGAAAAATACTTTAGGTTCCTCCCTTTGCTGAACAGTTTGTCCCCTCACATCAGTTTGTCTAACAGAACACAGCACTCGCCTCCCCTTCCATCCCAAGGTTATCACAGCTAGAAAGAACATTTTATCTGGTGTTTCATTTAGCAAGATTTGCCTCTTTCATCTCCCAGCATTAATACGAATCAAACAGTGCCATATCATTGGGAACAAGTGAACAAAGATGACTGCAGATCCGTTAATTCAATGGGATCTGAAGGGGTGAAGATATAACTTGTATCCTATCAAAAAAGCACAGCACAGTGGTCGCCATCAGCCAGCCTACATCCGAAAAGTACTCCAGAACGGAAGTCATACAAAGAGCAGAAAAGCTATTTCTGCTAGCTAGCCTCTGCCAGCACTTCAGAAACAGCAGTGTGAAATTTGAGCTTCCACATCAACACATTGTAATGGGACACAGGGGAATATTTTTAATAGTAACAAAGCACTGGAGACTCACATGAAATTCATCTTGTCTATCACAGCATTTGTGTTAGGACAGAAGACGGCTTTGCTCTGTATTAGTAATGAAATTATTTTCAACATGAGTGAAAGGAAAGAACTGGGAACACTCCTTAGCTCTGAATCAGCCACTGACCCCCACAGAGGATTTTTCTAGCAAAATATATTTTTTTCTTCAGTTTTACGTTCAAATTCATGTCGTGCCAGGTCGCCAGCATGGAAACTACAGGATCTACAGTAGGTACAGGAATATAACACTGGCCATGAGTATGACAGCTGGGGAAATAAGTACGTGTGGGGAAGCCCCTGCCCCTCCCCAGTAAACCCCACACAGCCAATATGAAGCAAGTGGGAAAAGCGAGCAGAAAGAAAACGGAATCAAGTAACTGAACTTTAGGAGAACAGGTACATGGCCATAAAAAAGTCTATATACAACAGTGAGCCTTCACTACTGCCAGCCAGCACTGGGGTTGTACCTCAACAGCTTCTGTCCCTACACAGTGATGAATCTAGGCCATCTACTCAGCACGTGCATTATGACAGCACTGAGTAAGGTAACACAGTATTCTTCACTTGTGGTTTGTCAACATCCTGTATTGTTATAATCTGATACTGGCCTTTTGACCTAGCGGGGTAATTTCAACTTTCACGTATTCATTTCATTAACCTACATTTCTTAAATCCAAATGGCTTTTGAAAGGAAAATATGGAAGAAAGCACCCTTATCGCTGAAAAAAAAACCCCAGAGGGTTAATGACACTTTCACTCCATACTTCCTCCCTATCACTCTGCACCAGTAGTAGTTAACCCATGGTGACACCATTTATGGACAATGCTCCAATTTGATTTCCTCCCTTCAGAATACCTCCACTTTGCTTTCCCTTTTCTTAAGCACGCCTAGGTCCAGAACACCTATTTCTTCCTAGAAATCATAAAGAAGGATTGAAGGACCTATTCAGTCTTCCATCCATACGCCAACAAAACCAATGTGCCAAACTCACAGACCTGTGTCTCATTAGCAGGTTGCGTTTGTATTGGTCTCTACAGTTCCTCACATAAAAAGAAGTGTGAAACAAAACTAGCAAAGGTTAACACTTGTATTATTTTGTGGGTATATCAGAACACTTTCAGCAGGTTTGGTGTACGTCCAGCTAAAAGGAAAGTGGTAACTGAAGTTTTGATACTGGCAACACTGAACTGTGGAGACAGCTCTTAAAAAAATCCATTTGGATTCAAGTTCACCAAGAGATCTTGCAAAAATTCAACTATTTCCTCTGTAAACACAGCACACCACCTTAACCTGTATTACACCCAGTCCTAATCCTTACCCTTTATTAATCAATCCTTCTCACTTTACATTAAGCTGTAACTCTTGCAGCAATTTATTTGCTCATTCAGATTTGCAATCACTCCAAACTTCACCATAAAACGGAAACACTGACTCTGGATTTGGTACCTTAGTAAGTGTACTTTCTGAAAAGGAGAAGTTTTTTTAACTTTCTGTTGCTCTTTTTCATGTGCAATGAAGAAGCTCTTTTTTTTTTTTGTAATGCCCTAACTGCACTATATTCACAACGGCCAAAAATTAAAGGAAAAAAGTTAGGGATGGTCAACATTTACCACATACTGTTACCTGACTTTAGTCATTTCAGATTCTTGTTCTAATAAAATTCTGTAGCAACTCCTACACCAATAATTATGACAGTATAAAAAGTTAGTTCTTGAAGACTACTACTCTAATGCTCAGACATAATTCAGACAGATATCAAATGATCCATCTTACCAGATACTTATTTTTGCACATTTTGCATGTTTAGTCACCACACTTGTGTGACTAAAAAAACCCTGATTTATACTAAGCCTGTAAAATCCATTGGCCATTCTATACTCGTGTGTCAGACAGTTCCTAAGGAAAGATTACAATTACTTTCCTCAAGGAGAGGCTACTTTATAATTATTAGGACTTTTTTGTTGCATTTTTTTCCAGTGAAAAATTATTTCAAACACAGGTTTTGTGAAGAGATTCCCAAATGTCAACTATTGTCAGATCATTTTAGTCAACCCTCTAAAACCAAGAGCCTATTCTTGCAGTAAAATTCACTCTACAAATTACTCACTGAGGGGTTTGGGGTTTTTTTTTGGCACTTTCTCCTGAAACAGCGTGCACTTGCCTTAATCGGGGACTATATGCACCTAGTTAAAAACCACTATTTTAATCCAATATGGCAACTCCTTGCTGCTTCTTTTACCCCTTTCTCCACTTGTCCTTGTCACACAAGCCATCCAAAGGATACCTTCCCGCATCATACTTTATCATCGCAGGGATGACACCACAGGCATTGGCAAATCAGCAGAATTCATGCTATAATCCCAGCAGAAGTAACAATAAACAAAATACATTTAATGCTTCCTCCTCCTGCTTTTTCTTATCTTTCCTTATAAATATGGCCATTACTTACTTCACTCCCATATCAAAACACAAATACATGGTGGAATCCATTGCATTTACCTGAAAAGTTTTACTTGTAGTATCTATTAAAAATGTTCAACATGGAGACACGGATTACTGGCTGTAACTCAGATATTGCCACAATTCCTTCTCTCACCAGCAAATACAGCAGTCATCTATTCAGCAGGTTAAAGATTTTGAGGTTTAGTATCACAGGGACTTGGGAAGCAACTGCTCCATTTTATAGGGGGTATTAAAACTCACATAGTTTAGCGTTAATTTTTTAAAAACTTGTATTCTTTTGTTATTAACCTAAAACCTTCATAAAAATAATTTTTCATTTCTTAATGCAGGCAGGATCATGAACCTCTGCTACTGCAGAACTGAAAAGAAAGACTGAGACAAAGCTGAAGAAGAGGTGGCTATCTCCTTTTGATGCCTTAAAATCAGGTGAAAAGTAGCCTGTCACTCAACCTTTTATTGAAATCTTCACTTCAACACGTTCTCATGAGTCTCCCTATAGAGTGGAGTAAGAATACTGAAGGCTTACCTTCCACAGATTATTGCTTACAGTTAGGAGATCCGCAAACAGAAAGCAACTTCCACAATTCAGAACTCTTTTAAATGGGCCTAGAACAAAGCTGGAGAGAGTTAAATCAACAGATCGTGATCACAAATTGGTGGTTATCACCTTCATCAGACGTGTGAACTCTGCTGCGTTTCCTACGACTGTTACGACAGGAATCTTGTAAAGCATTCTACTATAGTAGGAGTCTGAAAAACACCTGCACATGAACCAAAGAACACCAAATGAGACAGTCGCAATGCCTCTAGCTGAATACAGCCTCGTTCCGGGGATGGAGACAGGTGGCAAACCCCTCGATCAACAAGATGCCTGATACCTCAATGAAAGAAAAACTTTTCTCCAAAATTCACCAGTCATCAGGTGTACAAGGGGGGGAAAAAAAAAAAGAAAAAAAGATTCAAGCTTTCAGTTCAGAAAGGCACAAGAAATAAGAGCCTAAACTGAGAGGAGTCAGATCCTATGTAAAATCATTTCCAGACTTTGAAGTTGTACAGATCAGGGGTTTAGTCAGCGAGTGTCATTTACTTTTTTTCATTTTCTAAAAGAGACACTGAGCCCTAATTCTTTGTATTAGGCACAAGTACAACAGAAAGTATAAACAATCCACTACAACAGCAAGATGCAAACATTCTTCTCCCTTCCCAGCAACCTGATCTAGAAATGTTGTTTTCTTTTAACATATTTCCCTTTAATGTATTTGTTAATTAACCGTCCTTAAAAATTTAGGTGAGGCTTTTAAAAGTGTTCCTCAAAGGCTTTCTAGTATTGAGCATTTTATAGTGTTTTTCTTATAACATTGTTTAGCGTAATGCTATTTTATTTATAAAGAAAATGAGATATAAATCAGCTAACTTTTTGAAATTGTGCATTAAACCCAAACCAAGCCCAAAACCCCACGGAACGACATGGTCACCAGTACTTGCCCCAGTAGGTTTTAAAAGCAGGACTTTGGAGGTTTGCCATGGGTGCTACTTATCCTGTATGATTCCAAGGCAATTTAAAGGAGTAACTTCTTTCCTGTTAACATGCAATCACCTCTGCAGTCAAGCTGGGAGGGCTATCTAAATGACTCTACCCTAACAAAACCCTCAGGAATTCCTTGCCCAGTAAAAAATACAAGCTCCGAGTGAGCATAATTACTGAAATGTGGCCAGAACAGAAGTCCAACACCACACAGAAAGAAATATTACAGTATTTAAAAGCTACAGCACATCAGCATATTCTTCATCTGAAAACGCCACCCATCTCTGACAGCACGAGCCCCTGAGCACACACTGAACTACTGGTTTGTTATGACCTGACAGACAGCACTTAAGTGAAAAATACGCAAGTAAAGAAAATTTAAACAAAAAGATGAAGATGTTTCGGATATAAATCTAGTCAAACGCAACAGTACTGCTGGGAATTGTCATGGCGGCATACCAACGACCCAAACACCGCTGTACAGCTAACGTACAGTCTTACTAGTTCCATGCCCTTACTACTACCTGCCTTTGTCCCTGCAAATTCAACTTCTTTCTACTACTTGTGGTCAGATTTGGTTTGTCTTGCGCATACACGGTGGAAACAGAATAGCCTGCAAGAGCAATCTAACTACCATGGAAAATGCTTGGCTGGCTCAGTGAAAATTAAAGCTTTTGATCAGAACAGACTCCCAAAACTTAAGGCATACTGCAAACATTAAGTGTGTGTAAACATTAACCGAGATTGTGCAGTTTCCGGGTTTTTCAATAAACTCCGAGCCATCTCCCTCTTGTCCAGCGCATCCAATAAAAGTGGTCAAAATAAGATGTTCTCCCACTGCAAAATAACACCAGTTTAATGGTTAGCAGAAAAAACAGACACTAATAAAAAGAATTATAGTAATGGACTGTACTTAATCCAAGCAAAAGCAACTCCTAAGATCCACCTTCCCTCACAGTACATGTAAAAGTAGATTTCCACATGTAGTTTTATATGTAAAGGCAGGTGAAATAGTTACACACCCAGGCTTGATGGAGTAACTCATCCTAAATGATACAAAACTCCAAATCCCAGCAGCGTGGCAAAACCAGAAGTTATTCCACACAGCTTCATCACGGAGTAAAAGAACCATAATGAAACAATGTTCGAGACTTGGGCAGCAGGGGGAGTATTTGGCTCAGAACTTCACTCAAAATGAAGAAATCGATGAATTTTAAGCACTGCACACAGCATTCCAAAGCCAAAGGACCCCTGAACCAGAAAAGCAAAACAGTTCTGCAATATTATGGAAGAGTTCAGCATCGAGTGACTGCCTACTCTCAACTTCAGCACTGTGACACGTATCAAAAATGCAGTGGGTCAGGTATCAGTGAGATCATCTGTCAATATTTTAAAAGCTGGAGAAAAGTGAAAGGTGTGCACAAATGAAAAAGAATGGCATTAAGATACACAGTACCAGAAAAAATGGTGTAACGTGCCAAAGCAAAGAGTCCCACTGGTGTTTTGTTAATAAACATTTCTAATTTAATGGTGTAAAGATTGACTTATGCACCTAAGTTCACACTAACTGTCTTTGCAGAAGATGACAGGTAAAACCACCTTCAGACAGGAAGCCAACTTTCTTCCTGTTGTTTAATCAACAACTACTAAAATGAGAATGCTTCTTTCTTCTTCACTTAAATAATGCCACAGGATTTGCAAAAGGATCAGTATATACAGATAAACACAATGGTTAAATTATACATCTTTAGAACCACATTCTTTGTGGCAGTGGCATATTCTATGGCACATTCTATGGGGGAGTGGGACAGCGCATGAGGGAAAAAGTGTTTCATGCAGAAAGCACAAAGAGAGACACCCAAAAGTGAGTGTGGGCTTCTCTTACACCAGTGAATGTAGGTAAAATCCCTCTTGCTTTAAAAAATTCCAAAGTGTCATCAGGGGAGGAAAAACAAAAGTAATGATTCTTGCCGTACAGGTAGAACACATGAAAAAATGTGTAATAAAACCTTTTTTACATGACGCCCCCATCTTTTTCCCCCCCAGAAAGAAAAGTATAAATACACTAAACAGCTTAATGACAACTTATCTGCTCTCATTGTATACCACGACTCAAATCTCAAATACGAGCATACAGATAATCAGACGCTGACATGATGTGCAAAGTACTGATCTTCAGCTGTATTTCGGCAGTAATGCTTACAATGGCTGCTTATGGAGCAACAATATCACCAATACAAGAGAGCCTTATTAAAGCTGCAATACAAGATTTAGAATGCCTGGAAAAAAGCAAGGACGTAAGTGGTTGATTTTATTTTAAGATTCTTTTCTATTTATTTTTTCTACATATTTTTTCAGAAAAATTAACTTTTTCTCCCCCTTCTCTATAGAAGATTCATCTTGACCTTTACACACCAAATGACAAACAGGTGAGTTTAAATTTTTTGTTTTCAGAAGGATTTCTAAGGCATGGCTACCTTAAAATGATGTATTACTGAGTTACACTGAGACAACTCGCATATCAGAAGGGCAGGTATAAAAGACAAATATGAACAGTCTGAATTCAG
>NW_010419530.1:3941-18996 GCF_000710305.1 Buceros rhinoceros silvestris | reverse complement strand
TGTAGGGAACAAGGTTCTTTTAAAGACACTTATGCCTTGTATTTGTACTCTCAAACATTAGCAGGCTGATGTACAATACACCTCATTGTTCTGTGCAATATATAACACAAAATGAACCCTCGCTATTCAACCTAATTAACAGACAGTTGAATTCACAGGCAAAAATGTTTTATGAATTATTTGAACATTGCGTAAGATTTGCAGGAGGCAATGCTGTTGTATTAACACTCACACAAGAACAATACAGGGAATGAAACTAGACTTAGAAAGAGATTAAATAGAGCACTCTCTGTATGAAATTGCCCGTATTTTATCTCGGCTAGATACAAAGCCACTAGTAGGTTCTGTTTAAGACGTTATAAATTTTCTATAACCCACCAGTGATGAAGCTCAGTTATTCTCTACCTAATTATTTTTAGGAACAAAGCTTTACCAAGCCATTCTGGATATATTAATGTTTTATGGTATTTACTTTATACCTAAGACTTAGTTCCACAAGACTATGATCATCGCGGTCACTTCTTTCGAAAAAAATTGCAGAGGGCAGTGCTCTAAATTCAGATTTACCACCGAATACTCATCACTGACAGGCTGGTCTGTACTATGCTTCTTTTAAGTTTGGTGTGCAAGTAGTCCAACAAACAGGAGCTTCAAGTTATTTAGCACTGGGAAGTAGTTAAAATCTTTACACAACTTACCTGTTAACTACTTTGAACCTTCAATTAAGTTTTTAATCCAAAAGAATTCTCACTTAACAGTAATTTTGTTTCAGTGAAGATTTGAAGCCAGATTCTGCAACCACTTCCTTATCTGAGTCATTTTGCTCGTACTCTGGCAACATCAAGATGTAACTACCTCAGAGTTCCAGCGCTTAAATGCAAACGTATGAGGTTGATTAATAACATACTGTCACTGACTCCTGACATAGCTTGTAAAAGTGATGCGTAAAGTTATTTATCATATTCAAAAGCTAGATCAGATGCAGACATTAGATAGAGCAACCACAGTGCATTAACCGAAGGTGGCTCTAAAAAGGCAGAGGTTTGTACTATTAACCCTTTTGCTGAGATGTGATTTCCACATGACAACCAGGAATAAAGCTCAGCTTAGAAGCAAATACTTCAGCTTCGTGTTCCCAAGACACATCCCAACACTTTGAGTGTCCTGTAAAGATTACTCACCTTTCAAAAGCTACAACAATCTACCATAGGAAAGAAGGCCACATGTAACACCTTACTATACAATTTTAAGGGAAACAAATGAACTATACATTGTAGAAAACAAACAGCTTAATTCCCGATATGAGGATAAAAACAATGGACAACTGAGATTTTTTTAAAGTGACTCAAGTTGTCCTCAGGAAACGTATAACCATTTTGCTGACTGTTTTAGGAGTGCAGCCACCAAACTCTACAATGTTACCTGGAAGAAATGCGCCCCTTGGCGAATGAAATTCAAGGGGAGGATGTCAGTAATCTTCAAAACATCATAAAGAATCTCCAGACTCTTACGGTAGGCAATCTTTTTACCCAGATTTAAAAAAAAAAAAAAGAAAAAAAAAGAAAATAAGTGTTTCAGTGTTAGTGAAAAACAATGCCAGAATCAGCGGTTTTATGGCTAAAGGTCTCTATATTACCATCACTTGAGAATATAGGATTTTATACAAAAACATCGTAACAGTGCACTGTATGGTAACATGTATTCGCATGATAATCCAACACAGTAAAACAGATTTGAGCCCTCCTAGTTATACAAGTCAATGTTGAAAAAAATACATTTATCTTCTTAACTGAATCACACAAGGCTTTTTACGCTGACAAAAACTTGCTTTTAGGAGTGTAACAATTATTCACAAAAGCAATGGCTTCAAAAACTGTACCATACATTTATGACTGTGAAGGACCCAACACTGAACGTAGTGCACCTTGATACACTACGTAAGTAAATACCATGGCTAAGAGATCCTTCCAGAAATCTTCAGTCTGTGGTATTTATTACATAGAGCGGGTGTGTTTATCTTGTAGTATTTTTACATTTACAAAAATCTCCTTTATAAGCAGCCAATTCACCAGATCATCCCTTAACACTTCCCAACTGGAAAAAAAAAAAAGGCAATCCCTGAAATACTTAAGGGTGTTTTTTTTTCCCCTCAAAAAAAAAACTTAACATACAGAAGTTGATGTATTATTGCTAAAACTAGCTGGCAAGAGAGCTATCGCCAATCAACAAAAATATCTGTCTTGCAGGACCTAATTCCCCCAGGAACTGAATGCAAGATGTGTGAAGCTAATATGAAAAAGTTTCCTGAATTTCATGAAGAACTGAAAAAGTTTCTGCAATCTATGCTAAAATAATCAGATAACCAAGTTTATTTTTACTACTACACTATTTATTTAAGTATTTAATTATGACTAATTTATATATTTAGCCCTGTGGCTTACTGGCTTGCAGTCCATTCTGGGACACAGTCCACTGTATGTTCTTAGCCTGGTTGGTAAGACAGTCTGTTCTAAGATCACATTTGATCCCTTCTGTAAGCCCTACGGGCTCCAAATGTACTTTGAAAAACTACTTGGTTATCACTTTGTCAATAAACTTAGAGAGACAATTATTTATTGAAAAATACTATTAAAAGTGCCTTGTAGATTGTATTTAATAAATTTCAGTAACATATATAAAAATCATGTCTAGAGTCTTCTTTGTTAAATGGTAGTGTCTTCTCCACTGGCCACTTACTACTTTAAACACAATTCAAAAACCCACAAAAAAGCATTTACCAATATACAAGCGTACAGGTACCAGACTCGAAACAGGACACCTGCAGATAACCTTTTTCAAGAAATATAAAACAGCAGCTTACACTGACACATAGCACAAGGTACGGAAGTAATGCACCAAGTTGTCTCTTCCCAAAAACGAAACCCGAAACACCAAACTTATTTTGCGAGTTGTCCCACCGAGCTATACATGCTTTCTGCTGTATTTTTTGCAGGACACATTTTTCTCGTTGGTGTAACATTTTGCTTACAAAAATCTCTCAAAAATCTTCTGAGACAGGAAAGGGAAACAGTATGAAAACACCAGCACCGCACCTGAAATAACTGCTATGCAGGTAACGCAGGTACCAATGTCCCAGAACACTCTGGTAGTCAATTCTCACCCACAATAACTGACCTAAACTTGACGATTAATGTATAAATCCATACAAACATACACACACTGCCTTACGTATTCGCAAAAATCTTTTTGGGGAACCTCAGAAACGTGCTTACTTCAAATGAAGATGGAGTCAGTCATGTGACACTCTAAGTTTTATGCAGAGAGAAACGACCAGGAGAGCATCTTTTACAATCCAAAAGCCACCACTCAGTGCTAACAGCTCAAGTTGTAATTGATGAAAGTGAGCTACAAAGTAAGTTGACTACCAGTTATCAGCTCATCATTTAGCCTTTGATGTGTTTTGCTGGTGGGTGTGGTATGAAGTGTTCCACCTTAAGCTTAAAAACAGACTAACAATGGAAAACCCAGCAGTTGTCTTGAATGCTGCAAAGAGAAAACAGGCGTTAATGACAGCTTTCTGCCAAAACCAGGAAAATACTTACAGCGCTGCTGTCTGCTGCTCTGCTTCTTCGCTTCCCACAGTGAAGGGGTGCTCTGTCCCCACCCACAAGAAGTCAGAAAAGCAAAATACTGTCAGTCATCCCAGCCACAAACTGATCAGCTCCACCCCCTTCTCAAATCAGGTGCCTTTCAAATGACAGCCCGTAGTAACAGTAATACCTAAAAACAGTATGACATAGAAGATGAGAAAGCAGGCAAGAAATTCACGCGCAAAATTCTTTGTCAATCTGTGTAGAACAATGCTTTTCTTGACATAGATTCCGACTTGATCATTCTTAAAGCAGCATGCAAGAATGAAAGAACACCTCCTTTAAACAAAGAGACGATATTTACAGACATAGGAAGCACTGCGCCTGAAATCAAAGCCTAGTCTTAAAAAACACTCACAGGAACATCAGAAGGCTCACTTCAGCGTCAGGCCATGCATGTTTATCTGCGTCGCTGCCCGTTTATCTGCATCGCTGCCCCAGCTCTCAGCAATCAGGAAGAGGGCACAGGAGCAGCTTTCATTGGACAGACAATTCTGCGAGTCAAAGAGGCTTCCTTTATCGTCTGCTTAATCCTGAGAAACCTCAACTCTGAAGACTTGGTAAAACCTGCCTTGGGTCAGTCCATGTAGCTGGACAGCCCACAAGGAATAACCACGGCTTTTTCGAAGTCCCTAAGCAGCAAGCGTTAGCTGAGGTAAGGAACAGTCAAGTACTTCAAAAACCAAGAAATGATGGTACAGAGAAACTTACCCGTGCAAGGAAAGGCAGAAGCTGTAGCTCACTGTCATAAACAAAACACATGCAGTGCAAAATTATACACACGTTCTCCTGGTTTTTGGTCTGCACAAACTGCTTTGGAGTTGGGCTGCAATATTCTGAGACGGCTGCAGGTTTATAGCCACGGAGAGCAGAGGCTTCGGCTACTCTGGCACTGGTTTTGGAGACCACCACGTGATTTTCATACACATGACTTTTTCAAACCATTTTCTGGCTGGCTTGCTCCCCACGTAGTGCCTCCAACAAACACTTCAAGAGACCTTTTCAGAGCAGCACCCGTGTGACTATAGCTGGTACATTCAGCTAGCTGAGGGAGGAGTAAGTTGGGTGTGTTGCACGCGCTTGTAGGCATGAGGCCTTGTAGATTCAGATTAACGTTTTAAGTTGGCAGTTCAGTTTCAGCCATGCAGAACTGTACATTTCCTAAAAAACAGACTTGACATTTTCCATGCATTTTCCAAGCATTTCCCATGTGAGGAGTCACTGAAAGTTACTTATATCACACAACAAAACGCACTCTGGAAAAGCATGGTAAGTCACTCAAGCTATTCTGTAGAAAACCTAAGGCAAAGGATCATGTAAAAAAAAACCTTAGAATTAAGTATCGCTACTTTGACATCGTGTTATTTTGCAATACATAGACTTCACACTGTAGACACAGGCTTCCTTTTATGCAAGAATCAACAGATCTATGCAGTACTATTAGAACCACCCCATATACATTTGCAAGGCCCAGTTTAATGTCACTGAGTGGTTAATGATGAAGTATTCATTTCACTAAAGTTAAAAATGCCTGCAAATAGGCACTCCTTTAAATGACAAGTTTCTTGATTAAATTAGGTTTCAGACGACAAGTTCTGATCAAAACAATGGCGAAGACTGATGCTCAGGCTGCTGCAAATTTGCAATCTCTAAGCGCCACTGAATGTCAAAAAGCAGTCCCACGAGGTAAGCATTGTGGCAACCACCACCACTGCGGCAGAACCTGGCAAAAAACCCTCTTACTCTGGATGCAAGATAGACAGTAGTGCTCACTACACTTACAAAACATGGAATGTATCATTTATAAAGTTCCAGCCAATTTGCCGAGCTAGAAGTCTTCTTTCCTCCCTGTTTTGCAATACTATCGCTGTAGTCCATCTGGTAGCCCTTTATGTTAAAAGACAAGAGAAACCATCTGAAGTTTTAAAAATAGTGATAAAAATACCACATACAGCAAATAAACTCCCCATATATTTTTGTCTGTCAAATCTGTGACTAATTATAGGTAGGTTCATATACTTAAATAGCAGCTGCAGGATCAGCTCTCATATTTGCTCAAGGTTTAAGAGAAATCTTTAGAAAAAAAAAGGGTGTTCGAGTGAAAGCATCTGAAAATGTTGAGCAAGGAGAACTTTACCATACATACCCTCTCCTGGGAGTTGTAAAAAAACTCAGAAGAACCCCTTACTGTGCTCACCAAAATCCATTTCCTGAGCTCTCTTCTGCTTGACTGCACACCTTCAGTATCAAATTAACATGTATGAGATGTGTCTGACGTGTAGCGTGTATGTGTCACAACACAGGGCACGAACATAACATGTATATAACATGTAATACGTATGTGGCATGTGTGTAGTATGTGACGTGACATCTGTGAGACATCTACAGGACATGACACAGAACACCTGTGACATCTGACATGGTACCTATGAGACTCATATGACATGTATAATGCAATGTAATGTGTGAGACATGATGTGTGACAGTGTGCATACCATGTACGTTAAATGCTACATACGAGATCTATGTGACGTGACATCTGTGACATGACACAAGTATGACGTGACTGATGCAAGGCGTTAGGCACACATGTGACATCTGACATAAGTGACAGGTAATATATGTGACATTACATACTTGTGACACGAGATGCAATGTGCAACACACATGATTTATGAGAACATGCAATGCGTGTAACACATGAGACATGCGAGATGAGTGACGCGAGTATGATGTGACATTCTCCTATGTGAGACATCCGATTCGATATGGTGGCATGTAACAAGTATGTCACATTCTACATAAGCTGTTCCTCACTCAAAGAACAATCCAGATACAAGAACTGGATCCACACTGCTGTCACCAACCCCATTCTCAAGGACGCTGCTCTCACGCCCAGCACAATCCACCTTTTTCAGGGCAGAACCTCTCCCTTCTTAAAGGGGAACCCAAGTTTCATAGCTGTTTTGGTTTGCTGTTCAATTAACAACAACCATGGCTGAAGCACACACAAAAAAAGCTCAGTTACTCGTACATATTTCAGGAACTTAACTACAGAAAACACCTTGGGGATGATGTCTCAGCAGAAGTCTTAAGTCCATACATAAAAACAGTCCAGAAGGCTGTGAAATGCTAATGCACAGTCAAGGAAATTTATTGCAGTCTTAATACCACTGAAAAAAGGCAACACTATGGCTGTCATACTCCAGGCTAGAGCATTCTCAAGCATTCTTAGGAAGCAAACGCTACATGGAGCAAATACCACATGGAACATGTGCCACAAAGACAACACATCACCACTCCATCCCATCAAGTTAAAACATAGTAACAAAAAACAAAACAGCAGAAGAGAAGAAAAAATAAGAAGTGAAGGACAGGGTAGTAACACATCAGCTACTTTCGACAGCTTGAAAATCACCGTAAGACTGGCTCCAGTAAAGACTCCACATACTAGTCAGAAAAACCGATCAAGAAAAAAGAACGCTGGAAGGAAGTTTTTGGTTTGGAGTCCTCTTACAATAAGAAGCTGTAACGTGACTACAGCACTACGCTGTTACTGACGTGCGACGTTACCTGATTTGGCAGCTTCCCACACTTGTACAAGTAACGTAACGCAAGTGTACTGTCTGGCTTCAATACGCTCATGTTTCACAACACCACTCAACACCCAATACGGTACTTAGCAACATGCTTTTAAACATTATCATAACTTTACCATATTCTTACACAAGCTATAAGGAAGCAACTTGCCCCCTGATAGGCGACATTTCCCAGACTATTACATATGCAGACAATTGTGCGAGGACCCAGTAAAGCACTCTGTGGGTGGAGGAATTCAACTAGTCTGCAAGCACTAACCTTCCTACCACCAATATACAGTAAACTACAACCCACTTGGCAACTCCAAGCTGAACAGAAAAATTACTTGGAGAGGGTACTTACGGATAATACACAGATTGCCAATTTTTGTTTCTGAAAGTGATTCTCATATTGGCATTTTTTTTTAAAAAGAGACATTCAACTTTTACTGATTTTTTTTTTCTTAAAGAGAGTTCTCAAAAAAGTGGGGAAAAAGAAGAAATCAATACAAGGTGGTCCTGAAACTAACAGGAGAAAAACATGTTAGTAACTCCAACGGGTGCAAGGGGGGGAGTGGGAAGTAAGAGAGCAGAAATGGAGGTGGAATTGGGAGACAAAACAGATTTGCAAAGCTGTAGGATACTCTTACCCGAGAGAAAACATCAGGTTTTGGAAAAGACTAAACTGTTACAGATGGTTCAATAACTGCATTTAAACTGACAAGCAGCAGCTCTGGGATTATATTCTTGCTGCAAATATGAACCGTACAATTACATACTTAACCAATCAGAACTACATTTTACTAAAAGAAATTATCTAAACTGACTTCACATACAATTCACCTCACAGTCAGTCACTGAACCGTTCAAAACACGGAGGCTTCACAATCCAGGATCCAAAATGATTTTCCTTTAAGTAGTTTTGCAGCAAGTTTTTAGCTCCTTGATACAATTCAGATTGAATCTAAAAAAAACCAAAAAACAACCAAGAAGTATCCTGATGGATAAATAAACATTCAGTATTGTTCAGTGTAAATCTAAACACATGGTGACCACTGTTAGCAGCTAAACAGTCAATCAGCAAACCGCTCCACTTTCAAGTAGGTTTTAAGTCATTTAAAAAGCATCTCTTCATGTTCTATCGGGTGTCATTTACAGAAGCTTAAGTTTCATGTAACAATTTGGGAAACAAAATATATCTCTTGAACCAAGGAGAGGAAAAACCTGGAAGAGTACAGACAAGTAAGACCAGCCTATGTCTCTCCAAGTATGGACAGAAGCAAGTGAACTGTGTTTACAGCAATCAAGAATCCCAGCAGCTCCATTAAGTAATTTCTTTGTATTTTTATGCCACAAAGGAACACTTGAGACCAAATGTTGTCTGATGAACCATTCCTACTTTTCTACACCTCTAAGAATCCTTCCACAAGACTACACTGTGGTAGAAAAATACCTACGTAAGTATGAAATGAATATAAAAAGTAAGATTCCAAATTAACTAGTGAACAGAAACCCCCAACCTTTTTAATATGAAACTCTCTCACATGAGGAAAATGGCCAGCAACCTCCCTAAACTGAGAGAAGATGTGGCAGATTTTCAGAGAGAATGTTTAAAAATTAATTCAGTAGATTAATTTTACTTGAAAACAGCAATTTCAGAAATTCTCAGGCAAAGATCATAGGCAATAAAGGAGATCCAGCTGTTCAGATGAAATTTTCAGCAAAACAGAAAGTCACCCGTGGCTATCAAACCAGCTTTGAGAGCAGCCCTTGAGAGACTCCTTACTAAAACGTTGCCTTACCGCCATACCAGCTTACCTTAGCTTCATGGTACGTTGCAAACTGAAGCAAATCATCACGTTCTGCTTCCTTAACAAGCGATCTGAAACGACTGAACATCGCTGCCTTGCAAAGGCGACTCGCCATGCAGCTGCCACTTTTGAATGGTGAACTACAACCAAAATGAAAAAAGAGTAATAAAAAACTCAGTAACAAACATATTACAGGTATATTGCTTTGATCACTACAGGATTTCTTTCCCCCTCTAATGCTTTTGGAATACAATCATATGATTCTGCTTCCACTTTCAATGAGCAAAGCTAATGCCTATCACCAGCTGTGACAATTTAAACAAGCCAACCAAAAATGGTTTTCAAAGTGGAATTCATCTGAACTAGGTTGCTATTTGGTTTTATGCATTTTGAAAACTAAAACGTCCGCTACAACAGTAGCGAATAGAAGGGAATAAAGATGTATGAAAGAACTACTTATATCTTGGGTTCTCACTGTAAAGTTACAAGATCTCTAAAACTACACCTAATCATAGGATACATTCACCTAAGGCAGGTGAGAACCTGGGGCTAATACTGTGACCTCCACACATAGCTCAAAAAACAAATACTCCCCTGAACCAGCACAGAACAGTCAGGCTAACCATGATTTCCAACATCATGAAAAAAAATTCTAACCTTTCAGTGGTTTTTCCATTTAACCCATCCACAACCTCCAGGGATTCATCTGACAATGACCAATTCAAACTGAGAGAGGTCTGCCTGCAGTTTGTTTGAATGGGGTGTGCAGCATTCACCAGGTAAATATGAGATCTGTTGACCAGGTATGGCATGGGAAGCTTTGACATAAGTGCATCATCAACACGCTTGTTTATGGCTATTTCCAGCCCTCTCGTATTCTTGCAATCTCCGTTTCCTATTAAACAAAATAGATCAGTCACATATAAAGTACATCAAATTAAAAAAAATTTTACAAAGCAGCTATGAATGCAGATGTTTCCACTGGTCTGCATTTTATTCATTTTTACTTTGTTTGGAAAAATCTGTTCCACTATTCAGTTCGCAGAACAAAATTGGTTTCACAGCTCCTTCTCCAGAGGTATCATTATTTTCCCTGGATGCCTCCTTTCTGGAATTACTATTCTTCATCAAGTCTTCACAATTCTTGCAGAAGACAACATTAAAATAGAAGATGCAACAAATCCTTTGATGTCCTAGATTAGAAAACACACTGAGGAGTTCGCCCACATTACTCCACATTCAAAGCCATTTTTGACTCCTACTAAATAAACATATTTTAGTCCACAGCATCTCAAGGGACGGTCACAGAATTTCTATCAAGCAGAAGGGCAATACGTTATAGATCAGTATGTTTAATTTGAATGCCATATTAGAGCATATTAGAAATCTTTTATCACTTTAAGCACCCAAACTTCCTCAGAAAGGACAGGCCTTCACCAACTCTCGCAAGATCTTTTGGAGCACTTCAAAAAACCTTGTTCTGTATTGTAAAAGGAAAAGCTGCTACACCTTCAGCATCTGGAGAACTCAGACATCTGTGTACTAAGTCTCATGATACAAATACTGAGAGGAAGAAACACCTGAAAACCTTCAGAATAACACCCATTAATTTAATACCACCCCATAAATAAAAGCTACTGAAACGACTTCTGGTAACAGTATGGTCTTTCCGACTGCCACAAAATCCTGAGAATTCACTATCACTTTGGTAATCCCTACTCTTCAATGAAACATCTATTTGCATGAACCAATACAATGGGCGGGGGGCACAGACCAGGGACACCACACAAAACTGGTAAGACGACTTTCCGTAAAGCTTGTTAAGATACCCGAGGGAGAAAGTGAGCATTTTCAGTTAAATCCTGGCAGTTTTTCCACCACTGCTCAATTCTGTAACTACCCTGTCACCTTAGAGTCACCACATTTGACTGAATGGTTGACACAACATTTGTCACACTTGGTATTTTCTCAGTAACTAAAATTTAATTTGTTATAAAACAATGCTAAATTTCCTCTGTTACTCGAATACATAATAAAGGAAGTGGAAACTGTCAAGCTAAAACAAACCCACAATGACAAAACAGAGAGATGAACTGAGTTTTACATTAGGGCATTTCAAAGACAAGTGGGGAAAACAAAAATACACATTTAGTACCTTTTCAGAAAAATATTGTAGTTCTTTAAAGAACCATCTCAATTTAGTGCATTATAGAATGTAATCAAACTGAAAACATACAGAAAACCCCACTGAAACGTGCATTAAGCTTACCTACAAGAATGCTGTTGATGTACACTGGTTCGATGAAGTGACTCAGCAACGCCCCCTGAACACCGACCACTTCCCATTTCAATAATTTGTCACTAGCTGACATACTGCTTGCTCTAACAGCTTGAGGTGGACAAGAAACAGTTAGGTACATCTTGCCTTCTACAGCAACGTGGAGACTCAGTTCTTCAACAGTTTCGTAAGCACACAGAGATTGTGGTCTGACATGTCTAAAGCAAGACAAGAAAACGAATTTTGGTGAGAAAGTACTCTAATCAGAGACTACGGCCAAGTGCCACCTAGTGCTGTTTCTCAGAAAACAATTACCAGGTTCAATGTTCAAAACTAAACACGTTCAACACCCCCCTGCAAGGCTACAGGCTTGGGGAAGAGTGGCTGGAAAGCTGCCCTGGAAAGTGGAGAAGGATCTGGGGGTGTTGGTCAACAACAGTTGAATATGAGCCAGCAGTGTGCCCAGGTGGCCAAGAAGGCCAACGGCATCCTGGCTTGTATCAGGAACAGTGTGGCCAGCAGGAGCAGGGCAGTGATTGTCCCCCTGTACTGGGCACTGGTGAGACCACCCCTTGAGAACTGTGTCCAGTTTTGACCCCTCACTACAAGGAGGACGTTGAGGTGCTGGAGTGGGTCCAGAGAAGGGCAACAAAGCTGGTGAAGGGTTTAGAGAACAAGTCTTACGAGGAGTGGCTGAGGGAACTGGGATTGTTTAGCCTTGAGAAAAGAAGGCTGAGGGGAGAATTTACCACACTCTACAACTGCCTGAAAGGCAGTCAGCCTGTTCTCCCATGTGACAAGCAACCGGAAAAGAGGGAATGGCATCAAGTTGCTCCAGGGAAGGTTTAGGTTGGACACTAAGAAAAATTTCTCTTCAGAGAGGGTTGTAAAGCATTGAAACAGGCTGCCCAAGGAAATGGTGGAGCCCCCATCCCTGGAGGCATTTAAAAGATGTGAACATGTGGTGCTGAGAGGCATGGCTTAGTGGTGACCTGACAGTTCTGGGTTAATGGTTGATGATCTTAAAGGTCTCTTCCAACCATAACGATTGTGTGATTATGTTCAATATTTGTAACGATTTCTGTTCAGTATTTCTTCAAGTATTATTATGTTCAGTATTTGTAAAATTTAGAGACACCACATTCAGCTGCTGAGGTGACTAGAATACTGAAAGCAGTATTTAAGCAAGAAACAGTAATTCATCCTAATCTTAGCCATCAGTTGTGCAAACATTTAAAAAGATCAGCATATGCTGCAAACGAGCTAACGCTTTGTGCCTACTCACACTCTGACAGAAGTGACCTGGGCGCTGTTCATCTTGCAAAAAAGCAGCTGTAAGGTTATTAATCTGCTTTAAAACATAACTTATGCAGCAATTCTTCAAATTATTTAAAACAAGCAGATGCAACACAAAGGAAGCAAACCAGAGATTGTTCTGAAGCAAAACAGTTTTTCCCCTTAACTAGAAGGGAGATAAGAAGTCAAAGCCTAAAGTTTTGACCTAACGCTCCCCAGTTTTATTAGAACTTACTTTTGCTTTACTGCATTATTATGAAGCAAGCACTTAATTAATAAGTAACACACTACCACCTGTTAAAAATTGGCCACCTTTTGCTACTCAACAGATTATGTGCAAGTAACTTCGTTCTAAAAACTGTCTTTAAGTAACTCTATACAGAAGCACATAGGCTGTATTAGAAGAAAATACTTCCCACAGTCTGCTCAGGAGAGCACACACCAGAATGGACAAAAAGCAAGCAATAAAGCGCTGAATCTGTGATCTGGCTATGACAGAGTAGCTTACAAATGGTTAAACCAGTGACTGCTGGTGTTAAAATGTCAGAATTACTGAAAAAGAAACTTTCCAACATTTAAAGGAAGTCAGAATTGTAAAGATAAGCATAGGACTGTATTTGTCCCACCAAGTTCTTCTCATTACCTTTTTTCTACAAAGTAGAGCAGGAATCTATTGTTTCAATTTAAGGTTTTTTATACTCTAGTCCTGTGGTGCAAAGGATGACATCAAGTCACCACATCCATCTGCTCAGTGGTTGAATTAATGATTTATTAGTACTTTAATAGTACCTTGAGAGGAGGGTTAACAGAAAAGCAGGTATCTGTAATAAACAAAGCATCGTCCTGAAGCTATAACCCATGCAAAAGGTTTCTGTATCATCATGTTGAACTGTATCTCATATACTTATCACTACCATCCTATACATTAATGCTTCCAAAACATGGAAAAAATTCAGACTAGACCTCCCCGTCCCACCTTAGACACGTGTAACAGTCCGTATTTTCCACACCCACAACACATTTGTCCCTGCAAACAACTTAATCTTCCACTAAAACTCATCTGAAAATACCAAGGTACTTACCGCTCCGGTTTTAACTGAGCAGTTCCTTTTGGAAGCTGATTCACGTAGAGAAAGATACTTGTATTTTGCTTTAGGGTAAGCAGCTTTGAGCCCGGCACTGTGCAAAATATGGACTTCTCTGTCCTCGCTGGATTTTCATTATAGAACATCAGAAGATGTCTATAGAAATACCTAAAAACAAGTGTTAAGTAAATGTGAAATTTAAGTAAACGTGAAAAACATGATGTTTACAAATACATGGACATTCACATTTCATTCATGATTTGAAAACAATCCAGAAGGTAATAACTATAAAATGCAAGTGCACTTACATTTACAAAACTGAGAAGAACTGGCTTCAAGAGAACAGGTAACTAACTGTACGCACATTCTCACCTAAGTAGAGAACGCCTTGCAATGACAATGGCATGGCTGTCGTGCAACACTCTTCCATCACGTTCAAAGCACTGACTGTAATTACATTCTCCTGTTCCCAGAGCTACAACTTCATGCTGTCCACCTAAAAAGACAACGACATTTGGTTTCACGTGACTGTGGTGGGTTAACCTTGTCTGACTGGCAGGTGCCCACCAAGCTGCCCTCTCACACCCTCTGACCCCCAGCAGGCTGGACTTGATGATCTTAAACACCTTTTCCCACCTAAATTCTTTGAAAAAAATTAAAAGCTCATAGGCCAAGATAAGGACGGGGAGATTGCTTGTCATTTACCATCATGTGCAAAATAGACTTGACTTGGGAAAGATTAACTTCATTTATTGTCAATTAGAGTAGGATAGTGAGAAACAAAATCAAAACTAAAACCAGCTTCTCCCTAACCCTTGCTTCCTTCCAGGCTCAACTTCAGTTCTGACTCTTCTCCCTCCTCTCAAACACAAACAGCCCAGGTTTCCCACTCCCCAATACTCAGATTAAAACAGACTTGCCTTTTTCAATGATGAAGGCAGCCAGTGAACTGCCACAGCTTTGGTACTCAGGATGTCTGGCAGTCAGGCTGTTAAATGCTTCTTCAAGCATCTGTGAAAGTTTCTGATACATAAGCTGTCCTAAATAAAACAACAGATGTCAGCAAGTCATAAATGTGCAGGGCAGGGAGAAAAAAACCCAGACCTGATCAACCCTTGCCAAATTATAAATCTAAACACACGGTAAAAGCATTATCAACACACACTTTCGGGGTTCTGGAGATTATTAGGATGGACATGAATAAGGGCAAGCCTAGCTGAACACCTTATGCTTTTATTATTCGTGATAATGACAAGCATTTATAGGGTAATTTGAATCAACAGACAAAAACAAGACTACTCCTTACCAAAAGGGATCTCTCGAACAGGAAGAGAGTTTGCTGGAGTCTGGGGCTCAG
>NW_010419530.1:1813-3858 GCF_000710305.1 Buceros rhinoceros silvestris | reverse complement strand
CAGGAATATGGGGAGAATCTAAGAATTCAACAAAATTTCAAAACTGGGATGGATACTCCAAATTTATCAGCAAGTTAGCTTCAAATTCTCTACGAATTTTCTTTTCTGATTTTGAAGTCCTTGTACACGTAGAACTATTTAGATAGCAACCCTTACAAGATAAATGTTATGGTGACTGAATTACTTTGAAAGTATTAACTCAGTGTTGATGCCTTTTAATCACAAACATTTGAAACCACTCAAGATCAACTTCCTATTGCTGTTACCTAGTGAGCAGCAAATGAAGTGCAACTAATAAATTAATTCCTTCCGTAGTCTCTGCTCTGTGCTATAAACTCATGCAACTCCTAATACAGAAAAGACAAAGGAAAAAAAAAAAGATTCAGAACCACAAAAACAAACAGCTCTGCCCAAAGTAGTCAAAACTCACAGAGGTCCTGATACAGAAGCATTTAATAAAACTACAGAGATTTTGCAAAGGAAACCTTTAGGCCAAGCTTTTCAAGTTCTAACTAGGTGTTGCTGGAATATTTACCTGACTCTTTAGGGGTCTTTGCCTCTGTATTAAGGTCAAGCAGGTCACGAAGAGCCAATTTAGCTGCATTTAATTTAGATTCCTTCCTGTTTTTTCCCAGTCCGGTCTTATAGCAAACACCATCTACCACAGCACAATAGGCAAAGTAAGGCCTTATGATATTGCCTTTAAAGCAGAAAAAACCCAAACACAATTAGTGAAATTACTTTAAGGTACTTCTATCCATAGCTCAATGTGCTTATACTAGTTCCAAGACAAGTACAAGATAAAAAGACAATTTCAGCAAATTACAACTCAAACCTTTCATCTCCCCAAGAATTTCGGTGGCTTTTGCTTTCTGCACTTTTTGCAAAGTTCTGGTAGTGGCCAGAATTGTACACAATTCATCTGATCCAGTTCTGCGGTAATTAATCATGAGACACAGCTGCATAAACAATAAAAGTGCAGCCAAAAAGCAACACCTGTGGAGGGCAGTGCAACCAACGTAAAAGAATTCATCTCCATTAGTGCCATAAACATTAACTGCAGAAATTCAGATCATCTCAAGAACTGGCAACTATTATTTTACTGAAGAAAAAAAAAGTATTTACCTGCCACGCTAGTTTCTCTCAGTTCAAGTTCTGAATGGTGCATTTGCACAAACTGATGCAAGGCAGATACTGGGTTTAAGGCTCCCTGTTCGTATCTTGCAATTAACTCCTCCAGGCCTTTTTTTGAAGGCATTGCTAATAATAAAGGAATAATCAAATAAAAGGTTACAAAACTAAACCAAGAGAAGAACTGAACACACTCTCTGACAGTTTAAATCTTTGAAGAAAATAAAAAGCAAAACCGTTTAATCCAGCCATTCTGAATCCTACATTAACAATACCAGCAATAACGAAACGGGGTGTACCTCCTCTTTCAAAGGCATAGAAGTTTTTAGTCTGAGTACTAAATCCATTAACCTCTGAATACAGACAGGCATTACATTTAAATACAATGTAAGCTCCCCCTCCCCACCCTTGCAAACCAGGGATCAAATGAAAGTTGCCGATGGCAGATTCAAACCAATGGTGCCTGTGGTTTTTCTCACAAAACCATGCAGCAGTGGAGTAAGACGCTATAAAAGTTTTAGCAACCGCACACGTTATTCAAAAAGCAGATAACTCATTCAGATAAAAAGAAACCCACCCACCAAGAGCTGCTGAGTACCGAGACAGCAGCTCTGGCTGACGCAGCCAGGATGACACAGAGGGAGAGCTGCGCAGCACAGGCACCCTGACCCTGCAGGAACCCCCCAGCCCATTAACCACCCCCGGAACCAGGCACCCTGACCCTGCAGGAACCCCCACGCCCACCATTAACCACCCCCGGAACCAGGCACCCTGACCCTGCAGGAACCCCCCAGGCCACCATTAGCCACCCCCAGAACCAGGACAGCGGGTGGGTGCGTGTTTCAGCTGTCCTAGCACACAGCCCTTAGGCTCTTCGCCGGGCAGTGGGAAGAAAGTGAAGTCATGCGAGATTT
>NW_010419530.1:446-1727 GCF_000710305.1 Buceros rhinoceros silvestris | reverse complement strand
CCCCCCCAGCCCCCCATTAGCCACCCCCGGAACCAGGCACCCTGACCCTGCAGGAACCCCCCAGGCCACCATTAGCCACCCCCAGAACCAGGACAGCGGGTGGGTGCGTGTTTCAGCTGTCCTAGCACACAGCCCTTAGGCTCTTCGCAGGGCAGTGGGAAGCAAGTGAAGTCATGAGAGATTTCTGAGAAGCTGTCCCGAAGCAAACGCATCCTTCTGAGTTTCATTTTGAAGTCCAAGTTTTCCAAGAAGGATGTTATATCCAGACAGTTGTGACTTGGAGTTCTCCTACAGAATAACCAACTACCATTTACTTCCTACAGCATCTGCTACTGTGAAGGATCAGCGTGTTCTTTTAAATCTAACCAAATTAAATCTTTTTCCCTGTATCAGCTCTAGGATAGATGGCATCTTCCGCTCCAGGGTTGCCAAGCACTCAGGCACAACTACCTTCCAGCCAAAAGGAACTCAAATCAACTGTTACCTCTAAGTCTCATAAATAGGTGCCTCCACCTCAATACAACTATTCAAAAAGGGCGAATTCAAAACACATCTCTGGACACCCAGAGCTTCAGCTTCAACTTTTATCAATGATCTCTGCAAAAATCCATGCAGCGGTACACATCCTGCATTCTGGCAACATCCGCAGCGCTCTTAATGTCTAACGTGGAGTTTATGTTTATGAAACGCTGCAGACTACACAGGCCACACAACAGTGAATCTCTAACAAACTTCCAGGAGAAAAGGCACAGCAACAGGATGAACAAGGACAAGCAGGTGGTATGCAAGTCATTTAAGAAAATACAGCGGTAAGGAGAGGGTTGCCACCTTTTAAAACAGAGAAAACTGTATTTTCACCACGATTTACAGTGTATTTTAATAGCTAATCTCAGTGTATAAATTTAAAATTATACCTGGATTTTCCATCGCCTTTGGTGCACTGTAGGTCTCAGGAGGTGGAAGTTTTGGCCTTACAGTCACAGACTGAGAAAGCGTCTTTAAACTCATCTGCCTGGGAGCCTGAGCTAGCGAAGTCATCTTTGGTATGGGGTCAAAGGGGGGTCTGCCAGCACTCTGGAACCAGTCGTTGCTGCTAGTCATTTCTAATCAGCCTAAGTAAGTTTAACAGAAAAGTTACACTATGTTAAGGGCGTGCTGCAAGCTCCAGTTTTCTCACTTAAGCCGTTTCACAGGAGCACGGCAGACAACTCGGGCTCTGCTTCCCTACAGACTGGGCACAAGAACCGAGACCCAGCGTCCTTTTAGCCGCCGTCCTTCCGC
>NW_010419530.1:0-341 GCF_000710305.1 Buceros rhinoceros silvestris | reverse complement strand
AGAACGGAGCCCCGCCGCCCTTTTAGCCGCCGTCCTTCCGCAGCCGGCACCGAGGCTCGAAACCACTTAATCCGCCGCGCTTTAAAGCCAGACCGCAGGCAGCTCGGCCCCTCCTCCCACGAACAGCCCCCAGACGGCTCTCAAAGGAGCCGGACAATAACTAAAGCAGCAAAGCTGAACCCTCACAAGTTTTTCCCGGACGAGGCGGTGCTGGAGCTGACGGCTTGGCACCCGCTCCCCTCCCCTCCCCTCCTCTTCTCCTGTGAGAAAAGCCACGCCTCGCCAGTGGAGGCCACTCTCCCCCTCACGGCCAGCGCAGCGCCGCCATCTTAGGCGGGGGC
>NW_010419529.1:3653-43659 GCF_000710305.1 Buceros rhinoceros silvestris | reverse complement strand
CTTCAGGCAGATCAACACTACCTCCCAATTTTACGGGGATACATGGCTGAATTCAGCACGACTTTTTTTGTCACCCGAAAGAATAAAGTGTTTTCAAGGTCATGCTGTTCCTCCTCAGTTCAATGTCTGGGAGGCTCAGTAGAGCAGTGAAACTGGGTATGACTGCAAGGGTGTGTATTTCTCTTAAGCACCCCTACTAACTCCAGATAATTTTGCTGTAGCTGGAGGTCGTGGTCTGTGGCATTTGGAAAAGGGGGAAAACAAGTGAATGGTATTTGTAGTTGTTGGAATATCATTAACACCGGTCAAATAAAGGTGCACATAAGCATAACAGGGTCCTTCTATGTAAAAACTAAATAAAATCCCCATGGTCTTTCACTTATATTTTTCTTTTGATGTCCTTCGTTGGAGTAATTATATTTTATTATAGGCATTGCATATTGTACATTAAGGGTATTGCTTAGTTTTGATCATTGACATATGTTTCTAAACTTTGACTGAATGTTAAGGGGGTCTTACATTGACATTTGGGGCGTTTGTGACGTTCAAAATTACCACTTGGCGAAATTGGTATAAAATGCTGTGTTGAGTAACCGAAGGACATTATTAGTTCTATAAAGCTTGTATAGCCAAGTTATTTCACTGAAATTATTTTTCTGACCTTAACATTGACAGTAAAAAAGTTTGTGTGTCAGCTTTTTAAAAAATATAGTGGAGTAGAAGGCAGTGTGGTTTGAGTTTTGTTTAATGTTGTATTTTGTGCCTAGGATCTTAGGAGAAAAGAGATGAGAGGTCATCCTGCAAAGATACAGAATTTTCTAATATTAATTAGTAATTCTATTAACTATGATGAGGTACATACTTTAATTTGTGGTTCGACTTCATTTTTTGATCAATTATTTGTTGTCTTAAATGTGACTGAACTTGTTCTGTAACTTTTCTTTAGAAACAGCAAGTGCTAGTTTATATGAACTTACTGTAGATTTTAATAAAATTAGGTAACCACCAATAATACAGTCCCACTATATTTATTTAATATACTGACAAAACAGTTAAACAAACATCTTGCTAAACAGAAGGAGAGTTTGATGGCATGGTTCCATGGTAGCTGCCAGCTTTTTGCTGCTATGAGTTGGCTTGTATGCGAATAATGATGCATGCATGGCTAGCTGTGAGCAGCTCAGCTGGGTAACTATTTAACCTTGTGGTTCTGAGCTGTCAGAGGTCACGTTTTTCAACTTTTCAACATAGCATAGAGAATGTATTACCTATTTTATATGAAAGCTGAGATTGCAGTGCGTCAGCGCTGACTTGCATACGTCTGCTGTGTGGTAGCGTAAGTTCTTGTGAACAAACACAGCCCTGTACGCACAAACGTATATCGAAATAATTGATCATTTTACACGACTGGAAATGGTGATGCTGACCAGACATGTAAGATGTACAAAAGTATGATAAAAGCACAATACACGTGTCAGTGCAAAGATGGTGCCAAACTTGTTGCAGTCAAGAAAAATGCCTTTATTTTATTTTGTAGTTTTAGTTTTCAGAAATTATATGGTTTTATGTTTCAAAAGTTTCAAAGAAAAACAAATCAGTAATTTTTGCATATTCAGATCAACACCTAAAGTTACAAATTACCAACCTTGTGTTATGTGAATACTTTCATGAGAAGCTATGTACGAGATTAGGGCCATTGGTTTGTATGAATAGGGGGAATTCCTTTAAGAAGCAACATCTTACATCTGTAATACAAATAAAAATAATGTAATTTTGAGTACTCTGAGTTAAAATAGCCTTTGAAAATACTACTTTCTTTAAGTAGAGATTTTTTAATAGCAAGATCTCAATAATTTTGATTTTGTCAGTATTGATAAAATAGGGGGTTGTGTGTTTCTGAGGTTTTTTTGATGGTTTTGCTGATTTGGTTTGAGTTTAAAGAGAAAGCAGTTGTATAAATAATGTAGGGTTTTAGACTTGTAACTCTAATCTTGCATATATTGGAGATCAGGGTGTAATTGCAAACTCTTTTAGCCTGAAGTTTGACTGAAAGGCCCCATTCTAGTCATTGTGTCACATTCTAGAGCAACCAGGATCACAGAACAGGCACTTAGACTAGAAGAGTCCACAAAAAAATGAAACTGATACACTTCTGAATTCCACAAAACACTTAACCCTGTAAGCAGTAGATGTTAGTGCACCAGGAGAATGAAGCAAGAGGAAGCAATGGCATCACCAGTGCTTTTGAATCTCAGAGTAGTAGCAGGGATTTTTTTATATTGAAAAAGGCCAGGTGATCCAAAAAGGTGTTACCCTTTTTCAGGCTAAGATTCAGTTGTTGTGCTTTTCTTTTCTTTTTTTTTTTTTTTTGTGTGTGTGTGCAAGGAGAGCAAGATAAAATTATACTTAAAAAAAAAGCCCAAAAACTCATTTCACTGACCTATGGTTTATTTTCTGGTTTTTGCAGTGATGAGGCTAACCAAACCTACTTTATTCACTAATATTCCGGTGACTTGTGAAGAAAGAGATTTGCCAGGTACGCCTTTGCTACTGCCTAGTTACTATGTATGTATTACCAGGCTTAAGCAATGTAAGCGTCCGAGGCTTAGGTGTCAGAGGAGTCTTATGATCTCCCATAGACAGTAATCTGAAACAGCAATACGTTTTATGTTTGGTCATGGCTATAGGAAATTACCAAGGTGCCCTCTACAGCTCTGACCTCTGGCTTTGAGAGCTGGGTGATGGTATTGCAAACGTGGCCTCAAAACCCAAGCAATTTACACACCAGTTGGAGGGCAGTTGTGAGAGAAATTCGTAGTTGTAGAACATTCAGTATTTTCTTCATCTGGAGAAAATACCCTGGTAATCAGAACCAACACATGAATGTTCTATAGAAAAACACTTTGCAAGAATCGCTGCTTTCAAATTACGTTTTGCTTGCTGTACATAGATGGAAAAGCTTGGGCTGTACCACAGTAGTAGTTGCAATCTAAGGAAGAGGAAAAGGAAAGATTCAAGAAAGGAGGATTGTGTGGAAGTAGAAAGCAAGCTGGGGAAGTAAGTGGGGTTGATTAGTTCTGTTACGTAATGTGCTTTACTCGGGCAGAATTTCCCTTGAAGTTTAATGTTAATTTTAGCAATGCCTTTGGGATTGCACCCTTCATTTTGTATATTGAACAGTTTATTAGACACTAGTGCCTGAAGTAAGTTATAATTTATAGGCAAGCCTATAGATATGTATCTCATACCTAAACAAGTTCGTTTTAAAATATGTCTAAAATAAATTGCATCTAAAGAAGTGATTAAATGTCATCACTTTAAAGTAGAGAAAGCTTTAGACTCAGCAAATATTTAGATACTAGCAATTTAATATTTCTTCAGGTAATCTATTTAACCAGCTCATGAAAGATGATCTTTCTACTGTAACGGGAGCAGAAACTTTGATGCTAGGAGAAATGCTGACTTTGCCTCAGAATTTTGGGTAAGAATGAATTACTGTAACAGTAACATGCAAGGTTAAGATTCATTTAACAGTAATATGTTTATTACTTTCCTTTCTTTTTGAACATTGTTATGCAATGAGTTGTTATATCATTTAAAAAATAATCTCTGGCTTGATTTATAATGTGACATAATATATAAATGTGTGCTGCTTGATGTTTCTTGTATAGCCTGACTCCGAATGTTAAAAGGATTGAAAGTTGAAAGACCTTTACAGCTGCAGGTGAATTTCTAACTTAATGCACTACTATTAGCAACATCTTGTACTAACAGAGTTTCACTAGAGTCATTTTTTGTGGGTACTGTAAGCCATCTTTATATTCTTCTCAGATTTTTATCTAGAAAAAAATTCTGATTTTTTCGTTCTCTTTTGAAGTTGATGGTTTTAGAAGGATGACATTTAGAGGTATAGGTGTGAAAATGCTAGCATACTTTTAGGATTTGATCTGGCAAATGTGTATGTACATGTGTGTGTATATATATATTTTTAGTTAGAACTTACAAGGCTTTCAGTGAAATATTCTGTATTTTTTTAAACATCTGTTACAAAACATATTTTGTTTTTATTTAAACACAGAAATATATTTCTGGGAGAGACGTTTTCCAGTTATATTAGTGTACACAATGATAGTAATCAAGTTGTCAAGGACATACTGGTGAAGGTAGGTGAAGATAAATCTACTTACTGGGTTTATAAAAAGCATAAAATATGTTGAGTATGTTTTCTGACAATATTTTCTGTATTTAATGCAAATATATATGCTCTAGGAAATATGTATCACCTTTTTCCAATCCAGAAAATATACCTGGAAATTGAAAAATCCAAGAAGACGTAAAAACTGAAATTATGATAGAAATCTTTAAAGATTAAAATTAAAAACTAGGATTCTATTAAAAAAATTGATATATTATAAATTCTCTGGAGAGAGAATTTCCACAGCTAAAAAATTTGCCTTAGATTCACTTACGTGCACTTTCAATGAGGTCACCAAACCAAACCGCCTCTGCCTTGACTTGTATTTTGCTTATATTTCAAATGACTTCTTTTCTAGTGTCCTCATTGCTTTGCATTTTCTGCTGAACAAATAATACATGGAGAATAGAATTTCCGGAAGTTATTGTGGAACTCAATGTAAAAAGTAAATGGAGATTTTATAACCTGCATGTTAAAGGATTCGACCATTTATATATATTTTAGAACTTTTCTTTAGCTTTGACATGTATCTCATCATATTAACGTATCTTAGTTGTGTGTATAAAAGCCTGTAGGGTAGAAAATGCTCAGTGAAGCCTAGTGCTTTGTAAAGTAAGTTATTTTTCGTTAGATTGCTTTAAGCAGCTGCATTTCCAACCAATGCTTTGTTTTTCTGTCCCCAGGCTGATCTTCAGACAAGTTCTCAGCGCTTGAACCTTTCAGCTTCTAGTGCTGCAGTGGCAGAACTTAAACCTGACTGTTGCATTGATGATGTGATCCATCACGAAGTAAAGGAGATAGGAACGCACATGTAAGATTTTAAATTTTTCTCTGATTAAATGAGCTGAAATGAAACTGCAGCACATGCATGCTATTCTATTGCTGCTTTGATATAGGCACAAAATTTAAAGTAATTCAAAACTATTTTTTTTTTAAATTATTTCTTTCAGCTTAGTTTGTGCAGTAAGTTACACTACGCAGACAGGGGAGAAGATGTACTTCAGAAAGTTCTTCAAATTTCAGGTATTGCATGAATTATTCTACTCTACTATAAGTGAGTGAATCTGGAAAACCCATTTTAAACCATGTGATACTTCAAAAGCACTTTTACATAATAAAAATCTGTTTATCTTTAAAAGTGAACGGATAAAAACCTTCAAGTCACTTCAAGCTTCACATGAATTTGCTGTTTTCTAATTACCACGCAGTTAAGCATTTCAGAAATAATAAATATTACATCTTACAATCTTTATTCACTTACTGAGAAGTAAAATCTTGTTAAAAAAACCCTTTTACAACAGCCAGCTTTATGATTATTTTTAAACAGATCAAGTGTTGTTCATTCTGACTTTGACCCATCTAACCTTTGAGTTTAGACTGTAAAATTTTGATCTGAGGAAAGCAGGAAATTACTGTTACCTGTTACTGTTACCTGGATATTTATTTTTTAGAGAAATAGGCTGAGACTTGGATAACTCTGAGCTCTTTCCTGTAGAATGAGGTGTGCTTTACTGAATTACTTTTTAGATACTCTCTTATCTAGTGTCTGGCAATACAGAAGCATTATGTAATTGAGACCTGTATCTTTCCCAGGTTGCAGGTTTCATTTTGCTTTTTTCTAGTATTTTATCTAGAAACTTCAGAAAAAAACATTTCAGTCATTAGAAGGCTAGATTGCCATACACTATACACAAAGAACATCCAAGTGCTGTTAGGACTTGTGGGCCTTGAAATGGCAGGTATCGGTTAGTCAAAAGTGTTTCCAGACAATACTAGAAGAATATGGAACAGTATCCCGTGTCAATTTTTATGTTACACTGTCCTTTGATTCCAGAAGCTCTGTAGTGTTTTTCATTTTTATTGAAGATGATTTTAATCTTTGTGGTTTTTCTTGCTTTCCTTGTGAAACTGTTTCCACTTCTCCATTCTTTGTCCCCCAGGAGCTCAGTATTCTGACTTGCTGTTCCTGTTAGGTTTTCTCTGATCAATCTTCTTCTTTCCCTTCCCTACTCTTTGTTATTGTGAGAGCCTTGTTCAAGATGTTGATTTGTCGCCTTCAGATTTGATGTGGAAATTTACTTTTGCACACTTTTCAGGGGTCTGCATACATATAATTTCTGTGGTTTTTAAATGAATCCAACACAGGCAACTTTAATGTCAAAATATCTAAGACCAGCCATCTGTCAAATTTTAAGCTTGTACTTCAAAGAAGAAAGCATAAAAAAAAAATATCACAAAGTATACATGCATTTTGACATCATTTTATAAATACTCTCTGATTCATTATGAAAAAAATACTTCACTGAGCAGTTGTGGTTATTATTTTTTAAATTTGACATGGAGACATGAGCTAGAAAATCTGAGAACAAACAAATGTTACAGAAAACTGAACAATGTCTTTACAATGGGAATTGATGGCTGCTAGTAACTGCGGTGCTACCTGCTATTTTATAACAAAAACCCCCTATTTTCTATTCGACAGATTCTCAACTTTATCAGTTATGTTTTCTAGAATCTTCTAAGTCACTCTGGTGTTACGGTTGGTTTTAAACATTGGTTTTCAACCATTATGTGAAGTTTAATACTGATCAATAGTGTCTTTTTGTTCCAAAGCTTTCTCTGAGTAATTGACACAATTATGTTCATGTGGAGAACGAATGATTTTTTTCCTAGGGGTTGGTGGTTGTTTAATTTGAGGGGGGACAGGGGAGGACACGACACGGAACATTGTGAACCTCACTAATCATTTGAATTTTACTGCAATGACACTTGAAATTTGCTGGAATGAATGGAAAGACTTTGTTTATCAGAAAGAGAGAAAACATCATTTGGGGAAATTAACAAGAACCTTGCTGAAGCAAAATACTTGGTGGAAAAAACCACTCAACCAACAAACACCTGAATTAAATTTTTTACATTTTTATGACTAAAGAGAGGTAGTTATGACTGCTTGAAAGATTTGAACATTATGCCTGTTACAATACAACAATCTCTCTGAAGACTACTTTTTAATCTTGAATTCTTCAGTGCTAGAAAACTTGTTTACAACTTGGACTTTAGGTGTCTCGCAGGATGCAGTGCACTTATATTTAAACAAGAAAAAAGTTTCCACATGTAAAGAGAAATAAATGTCTTCAGCAAGATAATTTAAATTTGTTCTGTTATGTGTATAATGAAAGATAATTTCCTTCAGTTAAATATGAAATAGATATACATTGGTCTGAATGCGTTAACTGTAGTGGCCTTATGCACAAAATTCTAGCACTTGAGAACCAACACTTTATTATCACCTGTTATATCATATTATTTTCTCTTGCTGATTTTATCTCATGCAATTGTAATTATTTATTGGCACTTTTATTTCTTGTAACAGTTGCATTTTCAAGAAGGAAGTGAAGCCTAGTAACGGTTTGTTGCTTACTAATCCCATGAATAGTTCTCCATTTCATTTATTTTTAGAGAAGCCCTCAGCAACTTTTGCTGCAGAATACTGAAGGACTTGTGAATATCACATGGTTCTTGCTCACTCTCGAAAGCAAGTGCAGACTGCTTAAGGATATAAGATGGATGTAATGTCATTTTAAAGACATAGATTTACTTATTCTGGTTTCTAAGAGGCTGTGCTTAGGTGGAGAAGTCTTTGGTTTCAGTCTGAACAAACTGCTTAGTACCAATGCAGTCAAGTGTGCAAATAAGCAGCAAGTATGTGCTCTGAATTGTGAGATTTTAGCTGGCTTGATTGTATTATATATTCCACTGTGCACCTGTTCTGTGTGAGATCAAAAAGAAAAATAACACTTCAGTAAAGATCCTAGCAGTTACAGTTTATGCTGAAGTTGTCTGAGAAACTAATTGTCAATCTGTCTTTTTTCCATTTCATTAGGTTCTTAAACCACTAGATGTGAAAACCAAATTCTACAATGCTGAGGTAAGTGAGAGCTGTGTGTATTAGGGTTTGTTTTGCTGTGCTGGGTTTGTTACTTCACATTAGGTGGTTAGATTAAATTCAAAGAGTTTAGTTAAGTATATGTTTGAGAAAGATGATCAGTTCTAAAGGCAAAAAATTAGGTGATGTGCTTATCAGTTTAAAAATAAATATACTTTTGATGAAGGGGACAAAGAAATGGTAACTAAAGTAGTTATGTCAAGACCTTAATGCAGGTGACTGACAATCTTGCATATTTTCCACTTTCTCATGAACTCAGATACTTTCAGTTATGGGTTATATATTTAGGCTGATAGAATACTTACTGTAAGAGAGATTAATTGTTCATAAAGATAATTTAAACAGACTGGGGAAATTTGAAATTAAATTATTGAACAGAGGGGATATATTTACATTGGGGAGATTAAGATTATTTTCCCAGTGTAAATATGACCCCTCTGTTTAATAATTTAATTTTTAGGTTTGTGGCAGTTATACACAGTGCTTGAAAACTAAATGACTTAATATATGCCTTGTATATTTATTTGGACATACTCAGCCATCTGTCTTTGGCTGTTTATGGGAATAATTTTAACTGAAGGTGATGCAGATAGTGGAAACTGTTACAAAGTATGTACAGCATTCTTTTTATTTGTAGACATTCCCTGTGGTTATGTGTCTTATATGGATCTGTTGTAGGCTATAAACTTACACAGAAGTTTGTGTCCGTCATTATCACTTAACCTGCTTTGTGTTAGTAAGCAAGTAGCTTAATTTTCTGAGCACTATGTTCTGTATTGTTTGTATAAAGTTCAAACTGATACTTGCAAAGTACTTTGAGAGCTTCAATTATGAGTATTAAAATTTTTCCATAACCCCTGAAATATGGTCAACTCTTACTCTGCTCTGAAAAACCTTCATTAGTATCCTTAAATGGTTTGTCTGAAATAGTTTAAAAGATAGAGTGAAGTTGTAGGTATATTATGTTGCACTGATAGGAGTAAAAAGACCAAAGTGTCAGTGAAAGAAGAAAATACATGGAATGTTGGCAATTTGAAAAATGACTTAAGCTAAGCAAAAAATACTTTGCTCTCCTATTCTTAACTAGACAGATATATGTGCTATGAATTTGCATGTAGAAAAGCAGAGTCTCCAAATCTGTTGTTCTAATTATTTATCTCCATAGTGACACCTGAGGTTCATCATGCAAGCTTATAGCTATAGAGGTGTGAAAGGTATATTTCTTTCCCTTCCTGACATTATCAATAGAGAAGACAGAAGGGAGAAATTACTAATAAGTATTTCTGCTCTACAAATGAGGATTCCAGATGCAAAATTCTGTCTTATTCAGAGTTGTGCAGGAAACTTTCCATAAAGATTTTGTCTGCTGTGAAAGCATATAAATTATGAGACATTTAATATATAGTGTGTGTAATTTATTTAGAGGGAGGATAAATCAAGGCAAATGTCATAAGTGATTTAAATATACAGAGAAAAGGAGAAAAACATTTTCCTAAAAATATCTTGGTACATGTATCTAAGCTACAGGCCTTAATCCTTAGGTTGACTAGGTATGAAATACCTGAGTAGGGTCGGAACGTAGGCATGTACCACTGGTCAAATGCTTTATAGAACTTTATATTGTTATCTGTAAATGGGAATGCCTGGAAATGTGTCCTGCTGTGATTTAAGAACAAAAGTAATCCTAAAAAACTAGGTAATTCCTCTGTGAACAAAATAAACTTCGATTTTGCATGTGGATTATATTATTGTTTCAGATAGAAAATAGGTGGTCGAGGAAGGAGGAACAGGTATCTTAAATTAAATAATTGAAATAGGTCAGAATTATTTTTTTCTTACAAAATTGTTTTGGCCTTGATAAGGGACTTAATGAACTCCATTCTCAATTAGCCACCAATTCCTCATGATAAAGATGTTTGAGAAGCTTTGATGTCTTAGCTGGTATTTGTGGGTTTTCTGGTTTTGTTCTTACCTCTGCCCTCCCCGCCCCTCTCCACCCCACAAGGTTTTCAAAGACTGCTTTAATGTCTTTTTTTTTTTGTCTTCCTGTTCAGAAATTTATTGAACACCCATTACCATAATCTGATTGATTGGAAAAAAAAAAAATTAAGATTTTTGATTATATTAACTGAGCAATTTTCATTTGCTTAGAAAACTGATATAGGACCATTCATACTAAATTTCTGAAAGTTTATAAAATGCTGCTCTATGTTGTGACCACAGAAGTCAAATAAAATCTAAAAACTTACAAATAAATCTTGAGTTAGATGTTGTATGTGATGCTACATTACTGTCAAAGCACCAAGACCTTCATCCTGAATATTATGAAAGACTGTTACCCTTGGAACAGTAGAGAAAAAGAAAAAATTAGTATGTGCCAGTTATTAGTTAACTAAGGATCTTTAAAATTGACTAACTGGTTGAACTGTTACCATTAATATTACAGATGTGATGCTATCTATAATATAGTCTGTCACTAAAATGTATTTTCTACTATAAATTATAATCCTTAATTTCATTTTTTCTAAGATAAGAAATGACGCTGAACCTTAATTTTCTTGCTTGTTGCTCGTATTGCAATCGTATCCCAATCAAGTTGATCACTGAAATTCGCACATGACCTGTCACCCTAATGTGCTGCAATCCTGAGACCAAATTACCTGCCCTGGTCTATAGAAAGTCCCTCACTGGCTGGTGTGCCTTGGAAAAGACTCTGTAAAAGGCTTTATTCCTGCAAACATGCATAGGGAACAAATTTGCAGACACTTAAGAAAATGAAGTTTGCAATTAATTTGGAGCAATGAATACTCTAAGAAGGAGTTTTTCCCAATTGTTATGCCAAATTTTGTTACAAGCTGAAGTTTTGTAGCTTTGCTAGAACACATTACACATTCTTTTTATTTTGAGACCTTATATACATGGATGCTTCAAATTATCTGTAAAATGACAAAGACTGTTTTTCCATTTCATCTGTAACCCATTGCATGAATTTAAACTCAGGACAAACTTTAAACTTGCTCAAAAACTAACTTTTTTTTTGGGTCATTTTGTTCTACCGTATCTTATCTGTGACCTGTGTGCCTTAGACTCCACTTTGCATTGGCTCTGAAGCAAAGCTAGTAAACCATGTAACCATACTAGCTATAACGTATTAGAAGTGTAGTTGTCATCTTTGTTTGCATCCATTTTTATTTATGTTTCCGTCTTACTAATGCTATCTTGTTTAGATTGTGCAAAAAAAATGCAGAAATGCATTTTGTTTGAAAGTTAGCCTCCTTTTTCTTTAACATTTAACCCTAATTTCTCTAATGTGTTCTTTTTTTATTTTCCCATTAGAGTGACCTCAGTTCTGTGGTAATTTTTATTTATTTTTTTATAAATATGTATGCTTTTTTAATTGCCTATCTGTCTCTGTGCTTGTTGACATTCTTTTAAAAATATAATGGAAAAGCAATGTTTGTTCTGCGTATCATGAACTGATGTTTTCTCATCTTTATATGTGCAGCTAATCATTTAAATGGTTAGCTCTTTCTTTAATACCCATTGTTGAAACTAAAAGTTGATTATTACAGAGTCTTGCTTGTGAAGATCCTCGCATAAAACACCTCACCAAAACTTGGTTAGATTCATTATTTGAAAATGGGACTTAATACCTTCAAAAATTTTCCTGCTTTTGGCCCACAGAAATGTAGTTTTTACTACAGCACTGCTTGTGTAAGCTGTGACAGAACTTTTGACGTCTGTTTGGTGGAGACAGTGGGTTTGAGGAGAGAGCAGCATTTGGATGTTCTTCATTTTGCTAGCTGGAACTGCACTTTCCAACTTCTAACTGCATGCAACAGTTAATAACTTTGTATGACACTAGTTTAAGTTGTGCCTTGTATTAAAATAAATGGCATTCTTCTCAAGTACTTAAGGATTTTATTAGAAAAACCACTTAGGAATAACACAAAACTAACTTGCTTTTTCACTGCGATGCTTGTTTTTTCTTTTCCCTTTCGAATCGGCTTTTTCTAAATTTCTGCCTATGGTTGCTGCATTGAAAACAGTTAAAATTTGGTAAACAGACACTTTGCGCAATGGATTTCTGGGATATAAACAGTATCAATTTAAGTAATGATTACTGACAGCCGTGTTTTAGTTGGGGTTATATCCATCTCTTTCTGCAAGTGTGAGGTCTGTACGTAACCCATGGAGCTTGCACAGTTTTCATTACTATATATATATTTTCTATCGTCTGGTTTGTGTTTAACACATTTATAAGGCACAACAAGTAGTTCCAGTACTGTTCTGTATTTCTCATTCTAACACAATGCCTTTTGAGACTAAAAACTACTTAGAGTATTTGTCCCGCTTTTATTTTGTAATTTACAAGCAGGACTCCATTTGTATAATGAAATAATTTACTTGCACTGATGAAAAAGAAACTGTAAACTTCGTTCCACCTTCTCCATAAAAAATACTTCTATTTATTTATCATAAAAGATTCCTAAACTACTTCTTACTGAATTTATAGAATAAAATAGTTCAGTTGGAAGAGACCCACAACGATCATCTAGTGGAACTGTGTGAGTCAATAACTGTTCTGTAAATGCAGTTTTGGTACCCTTCTTTTTTTATTGGCATTTCTTTGGTTTTTTTTTTTCACTTCTTGAGGTGCTCATATCTCTAGTGTACTGACCCTTCTGTAATTATTCTATCCTGAGATCTTAGAGGTGCAAAGTCACTTCACTGGTCTGCAATTCCATAGAAGCAGTGAGGCAAAACCAGCTGTAGCTCCATGTTTCTCCAGCTTCTGAAGTTCAGCAGTCTGTAGCTTTCATTCCTGTACTAGAGTTGGTCCTATACGCCATCTTGAGGCATTAGATTAATTTAACAGATATGTCTAATAGGATGATTTGAAGGTAGAGCACCCGTTAAATTGCTGGATGCCTATATAATATTGTAACCATTGGCATGATGCAGCTAAGTGAGAGAGGAGGCTGTTTTTGCTTTTTAGCCAGTACATCAATGTTCCATATTAATAATAAAATCTCAGAGCATGTACCTGAGCTATTTTACTTCAGCTAAAGAAAAACACACGCATGGCATGTTGTTGTGCACTGCAATTCCTTACCATTTTTTTTTTTTTTTAATTGGATTAGAACTTGAGTTGCCATTGAGTTGATGGAAGTCTTGGGAAGATCTGATGCATTACAAATAAGCAATAGCTAGAACACAGCAAAATTATCCCATATCCATTGTTTGGCAAGATACCTGTTGACTAACACTTTTGCTCCTATTGTTACTGGGATTAAGGTTTATTCTTGCATTAATTAATTTGATTTGCAGGCATGAACTAAACACGTGTGACTTTTTTTTAACAATAGGACTGTCTACTCTTTAATAACGCTAATCACGTTTTCGTGAACTTGGATTTCTGTTTTTTTTTCAGACAGATGAAGTGTTTCTGGAAGCTCAGATTCAGAATATCACTACCTCTCCAATGTTTATGGAGAAGGTCTCTTTAGAGCCGTCCATGATGTACAATGTTGCAGAACTAAACACAGTTGACACAGCCGGGAAAAGGTATGTCCAGATTCAGGATATTTGACTTTGAGGCTCTTTGTCTTATGATTCTATGAGATGTAAGCATTACAGTTAGTGAGTTGATGTAATGGAAGGATTGTACTTATTTGCTTGATTAAAAAGATGAAATTCCTATTATGTAATTCAATTTTGTAATTCAATCTAGTAATCTCCAGCTTAATCCTCAAATAATTTGTAACGTGGATGACATGGAAACAGGAAAACTTACTACTTCTTCAGTGTCTTTTATACAAGATTTAGTCCCCATCTGGTTCTGACTTGATCTGTGTATATGTATTTAGCCTTACAGGACCCATACAACTTGTCCTTGCTTCCTTCTAGCAGAGTGGTAACTGTTTACCATTGTTCTAACCAAAATCTAGGAAGACGGTAGTTAAGGTGAATCAGTGGAAGGCCCTTATAGGATCTTAGAATTTTAAAATTTGTCATGCAGAATTAAATGTCATTTAGTGTTAATTAGTAAACACCAGATACCAGAAGAATGGTCTAATGGTCTACTATGTTCAATAAACTGTTGTGGATAAAAAAGCTTGTGATGTCTGGGTAGAAGTTAACTTTGCCTGTTTGTGCTTTGCAGTTGCTTGGGGTTTTGGAGGAGGAGATGTTCGGGTGCTTTGCAGTGGGGCTGAAGTGAAAATTCTATCTTCTCCTTGACTGTTGAAGGGTTCACCTGTGGCACAGCAGAGTGTTGTTCTTACAGAGTGTTTGCAGCTGCTGTAATGGTTCTTGTTCTGAATGGGAATCTTGGGCTCATGACACTGAAATATTCTGGAAGGGAACCAAACAGCCCAAGTAAAATTGTTGTTTAAATGCTGGGAGGATAGATAATATATTATAATGCAGCGAAGTGGATTTCCACCTCAGTTCTTTCTGACTCAGATGAATTGTGGTTTGGGTGTTTTTTTCCCCATGGACCTTGATGCTACAGAAATTCTAGAACTGTTTTCTGTTGTGAAAGCACAAAAATATTCTGTGTGTTTTGCCATGAATAAATTACACACCCACACGAGTAAGACTTGTGAGGGATGGGAAAAAAGGTTGAGTTCTTAAATTGTCTTATAACTGTTTAAAATGAGACCCCATGTTTTTTCTTTTAGTGAGTCTACTTTTGGCTCAAGGACTTATTTACAACCTATGGATACACGTCAGTACTTATACTGCCTAAAACCAAAGCAAGAATTTGCAGAGAAAGCTGGAGTAATAAAAGGTGTAACAGTGATTGGAAAACTAGACATTGTTTGGAAAACTAATCTGGGTGAACGAGGAAGGCTGCAAACTAGCCAGCTCCAAAGAATGGTAAGTTCAACCTAAGGTGTCAGTTTAATTTATCGTCCTTTTTTAAGTCAGTGAACAATTTAATAATGACTGAAGGAAAAGTTCAAGCTGTGTACTTTCTGGACCTCATTCTGAATTCACAGTTTCTATATGTATTTTAGAAAGTTATTTAATACAGGAGAACCATTGCCAGAAGAACTCAATTAAGTATGTCACCTGTGATACTGAAGTCTGCTCCCTCATTCATACAGACATTCTGGCTTTGAGTAACAATTTTTATGTATAGAATAATATACATTTATTTATCTTTCATGTCTACAGTTTTGACTGAATCTATTCTATTCTGGTTGATTTAGAAATTGTTCAGAAATTGCAATTACTAGCTTGCTTAAGTCAGCTGTGCAGCCTGTCTATTCTATATGCCTAAAACTGAGTTACATCTTTTGAACTGAGGATGGCATATTACGGGAGAAGAGTAAAAAAGCTTTGGCAGTTGAATTTTAGTCTGAGTTTACAAAGCTTGTAATTGGGCTTTTGCTTCTATCTTTACCCCTGCTCCCATCATCTAGTAGATCGAACAATTCTGTAGGGAGGATCCTGGAAATTCACAACTAAGTCACTGAAACTTCTGTTTGTTTTTAACTGAGGTCTTAACTGTCTATGTAACCACATCAAACTGCACTTTTTTCTGAACTTAGTTACTCCTACTACTTCAAAACTTGTTGCTTGTTTTTTAACTAATAAGCTCATTTTCAACTGACCTTTCCTATAATTTTTCTGTAAAGATGGATTTTTTTTTTTCCTCTCCCTCTGCATCCCTTCATGTTGAACTTTTGAGAACTGCACTTGAAACACAGTGGTGATTAACACACCTCCACGCCCTAGTCCTGGTTTTAGTCATCCGTCATTGTTTTGTGATAGTGATTAACAGAGATATATGAGCTATTTCGAGCAACATCTGTCTTTGGAAAAGCAGCATACAGTTTTTGTTTGTATTTTCCCCTTTGAGTTGCAGTGCAGCTTCCTCTTCTCCTCATCTTTTAAGCAGTATCAGATCATTTCATTTCTAGGCTCCTTTCACCTTCTATCATCTTTCTGCTAATATTCTTTACTATCCCTGTAACTATTGTTTCCCTGACAGGCCCAGGATTTTAGCTGCTCTCTGCCCCTCTGTCATTGTTTTGGTTCAGGTAACAAATATCCTGGATCACCTCCACATAACATAATTGCGGGTTTTTGAGGAGTAGCCTTGGAATTAGCAATTACATTCTTTTTGGGTAATGTTAAACCAAATAGACATGTCCACAATATGCCAAGGGTGCTCCACCTGCTCACAGGCATTCAATCCAAGAATAGACTGGAACATGTTGAAAGTTAAAGAACATTATTTTTGAGTAGCACAAGCAAGGAATTGTCTAGTTAGTTCCATGCTCTGAGAAATTATCTCATTTTCAGATTAAAACCACATTCCTCCTTTTGGTGTTACTGTAAGGCCTTTACCTCTAGCCATCAGTTCTCGCAACATGTACTAGTATGTACATACTTGCCAACAACTATGTACGGGTTTAGACCTTCTCATGTGCTTTGATCCTGTTTTGATTTGGTCAATTACTGCTAAATTTATTCTATAAAATGCTTTTATTCTAAGGGTTTTTCTTAATATATCTCTCTTAAAAGAAGAGTCTAATGTTATGGCAAACTACGTGTTGTTTATGGAACTGGGTGTAATTTTTCCAGTAGATTCTGTCCTGTCACCTAATAAAGCTGAAAATGTGTGCTTTTTTTCAGCGTCAGGTAATTACTTCTCTTTCTTGAAAGGTTCCAAACTTAGGTTGCTCGGCTGGTCTGAAGTCGCCGTGAGTTTGACATCCCTTCACTTCTTCTAATCTCCAGTTTAATATGCTGCTTAAAATGTGATCTGTCTTCAGTCTGTAACGAACTGTATGACTAAAACCTGTTCCTGTCCTGTCAGTCACTGGCTTTCTGGGCCTCTTTGGGAATATCTTTTAATCAAGCTGTAAATGTAACTTTTACTACAGCATCCTTCTCTCAGCAGAATTGGAATGTGTCATGACTAAGCCTTGCAGGCAGGACAAATTTTTCCCTTGTTTTTTCTTTACTATCCATCATTTGTGGGGATTGAAAATCTAAAGCTTTTTATCTGCAGGTCACCGTCTTGAATCAACTCTGGTTGGTAAGCTATTTATCTAGGCTATTTATCATAGGTTGGTTAGTGGACCGTATAAAACATGTTCAGATCTTGACAGAGGAGGATAGGTGACAAGAGTTTGTATCATGTGCCTTTCTAACTGGTGGAATAGTTGTGGGTTTATGCACGAAACCCATACTTACATTGTCCATAGTATATCTGTTACCTGCCTCTCAGAGAGGTCTTTAGAATAAAGCTGATCTTCTCATGAAATGTATATGGGTATTCAAAATTTAAGCATGTGAACTACCTGAAAACCTTAGTAATAAAGATCATCCTTGTCTAATGAATTGTTAAACCTATCAAAGAGGAGCACTGCTGTGATTTTTGGTACAAATCAAAAGCACAAAGAGTCAGTCTTCTTTCTTCAAATTACTCTTACTCCAAGCTTGTAGCAGTAAATGAAAACTTGCGTAGCAAAACCTTCAGCTTTACTATCCAGCATCTGAGAATATACGTTCTTGTACCTTCTCAGGCTCCTGGTTATGGCGATGTAAGGCTTTCCTTGGAGACGATACCAGACACCGTAAATTTGGAAGAACCTTTTGACATTACATGTAAAATAACGAATTGCAGGTAATAATGTCATGTGATTCTTGTGCTTTTTCCTTGGTGGGTATGTTGTGGTTTGCTTTGTTTCATTTTTCAATACTTTCTCCTGAAACAGCACGAACCTGGTCTTTACTACAAGTTGTAGCAACATGAAACTAATGGAATGTATGCTTTGTATTACAACTATTTAAAAAACCCCAAAGAAACAAAAAAAAAAACTTCCATGATGGTCCGTTAATACTATTAGAACTAGGAGATTGCCAAAAACCTGTAGTCGAATTCCATGGAACTGGCTGACATAAAATTTAAGATTGCACCCCATGCTGAAATCACAAATTATCAATCTAATAACAAAATTAGTGCATATATAGGATTTTTTTTAACTACAAGTAGTTTTATCAAAATCAATGATGCCATTTGTATCCAGCCTGATTTTACCACTCGTTCTGCACCACTGCTAGACTGCCTGCTAAATATTGGCACTGTAGTCTTTCGTACATCATTATCCATGTTTTGACTTGATTTGTGTTTACACTAGGATCTATGGTAGCCCTTTATAAAAGGGTTGCAAGAGTGACGTTTAAAAAAAGTAATTCTGAAGCCAGGGACCAAAGCATGTATCTGGTCTGCAGATACTTCTCATGAAAATCTCATACTCCATTGAAGATGTGAGCACTATTAGGCTATCCAGTGTTACTAAACCCATGACAGGGCACTCGTGTCAGACAAAGCTATATGCAACCAAATTACTGCACATCACAGTAAATCTTGTTTGGTGCCTTATAATTATTTATAAATGCTTGATTCGTACTAACCTGAATAATAAAGTAGTCAAGCTTTTACATGTCTGCAGTCCTTAAATGCTTGGGGGAAAAAAAGCCCACAGGTTTATTCTTGTTTTTCAATTTCCTCTAGCAGTGAAAGGACTATGGATCTGGTTTTAGAAATGTGCAATACTAATTCCATCCACTGGTGTGGAGTTTCAGGACGGCAACTTGGAAAGCTGCACCCAAGTTCATCCCTCCATCTTGCACTTACGTTGTTGTCTTCTGTGCAGGGATTGCAAGTAAGTTTTTATACAAAGCATAGTTTTGTTATAAAATAGTTGTTTCATAAGCTTAGTAATTCTGTCAACAACTCTTACAAATATTTTCCCTTTCTAGAGTGTCTCTGGCTTAAGACTTACAGACACGTTTCTGAAGAGAACATACGAGTATGATGATATCGCACAAGTCTGTGTAGTTCCTTCAGAAGTCAAACGAAGCTGAAGAAAAAGTTCTCTGTTTCTGCTGGCCTGCTTTGTTGTTTTTTGTTTTGGGGGTTTTTTTGGACCAACTTCTTAATATTTTAGCAGCTGAATCATGTTAAAATGTGTACAAACAAACACCAATACCTGTCTATCTGTAAACATAACTATGGTTATTTAATTTCTCTGAGCATTTTTTGAATGTTTTAAAATCTTTTAAAAACATGCATATGGATTATCTACTGAAAATAAAGCCTTTAAAAAAAAGTGTAGCTCTAGCGAATTATATTGCATTAACATCACCTTGGGGCAGGGTAGTAAGAGAGATTGATATGAAATAATAACACTTTGTACTTTTTTGTTTAAATATTGTAAAAAATAATTAATGTTTTAAAATTGTGGTTCTGACAAACTGTTTCAGTTTGAAGGAGTTGGCTTTTACAGCCAAGTTCCTGGAATCCAAACCCCAAACAGAAATATTTCTGGGAACCCGGTGTGGCAGTGTATGTGCATGGCACATGAATTGCAATAAAACCTAGAACCTGATGAAGGCATGAGGTGAGACAGTGCAGCTGGCACTGTTGAGGCAGTAGCAGGTATAAGTAGAGAATCAGCCACAGAACATGCTGGAGGTGGCTTAGTCTTCAGAATGGCGTAATACAACAAATCTGTCCCAGTTAGCTGCAGTCTTGCACATCCCTGCAGTACCAGGCACGCTGTGAACAGGCATGTTGCTTCCCAATCAGTAGGGAACTGAGAACTAAAAGAGCAGAATTCAGGCTTTTCTTTATTGTTAAATTGAGGCAGTGCAAATTACTTTTCTCATGCCTGAAGCATTTCAGTGGACTTTTAGGAAAACAAGGAGAAAAACCCTGCATGGCTGCCCTAGACCAAGTTCTCCCAATGCAGATGCAGGAAGGCATTCAGGACTTGGTTAAGCACTGAAATGTACTTTTCCCTAGTTTTGTTTTGACAAAAGATAGAAATGTTCTTTGGCTGAAATATCTAAGGTCACCCACAGGTAGCCATTTAACACAGAAACTGGTGACTGCCTTTCCTCGTTCAACAGTAGTTAGAGTGCTAAAAGGAAGATTCCACTCGGTGGCTTCTCATATTTCTCAGCTACCATATTGGTACTTAGCAACGCTAGTTCTGACTGTATGTGTCTAAAATCTTTAAGTATAGAATTTAATTTTAAAATATTGGATACACTTATGATCAGCTTACTAAATTGAGGGAATGAGTCCATAAAGGAAAAAAAAATTAAAACTCTATCCTGCCCATATAATGAAATGCAGAGCAACCACCACAAACAGGTATTTTAAAGAATGCAGTTTACCTGTTACTCTAGATACATCAACAGTAAACCCACAAGTCTCCAGACAAAAAATGTAAATGACTTTATTTATAATCTATTTTCAAGTTAAACTGACACAAGTTGAAGGAGATGTAACCATATGGCAATAAGAGGTAGGAGAAATACAGAAATGGTAGACAAGTTGTACTTTGCCAGTATGACTTTCTGTGGCCCTGAAACAGTGTATGAATCCAAAGGTGCAAACTTAATTCTTTTTCAGTATGCATGAGTGATTTACTTTGTACTTATTACAAAATAAAAAGTGCAATTTAAACAATTTCTAATTTCATTAGGTATCTCTATGATCAGGGATAGCTACAATAATATACTTCCATGCAACCATGTTACAGGAGTTTACAATTTGTGTGCAAAACATGTTCTCAATTATCACAGATAAATGCTGATGGAACAGTAACGATAGAAAAACAATTTGGTGTTAAATGCATATTTGCTCATTTGAATGATAAACTGCAACGGACCTTAAATTAAACCAGTATTTACAGGGATTATGGTTTACCACTTGATCTAGCAGGATGAAAAACTGTAGTGCAAAATAAAGTGCCGTTATTACACAGGAAAAGATTCCTTTCTCACCCTGTGATTAAGACATATTGCGTGACTCTCTGAAACAATCTAGCCTATTCAGGGCAAAATAGACTTTAGCATAAATGATCCCTCTGTTCCTGGCTTCAATGGAAAAGCATGTAATGACAGCTCCTGTTACTGGTTTTACTGTTTTTATTTAGGCGCTATAAAGCCCCTTCTGTTAATAGCAAGAAACAAAGAATGTTTACAAGCTAAGTATTGTGCCAATTGTAGCACATTCCTGAAAGGTTAGCTAACACCATCAACGTTTTAATAAATACTCTGGCTACATGTTATCTATACTGGAGTAAAACCTAAGCATGACAATACTGTAGTGTGTGAAGTGAAAGTTACCATTCTATAATTTCAAGAGTAGTTTTCAGATAACTTAGGAAAGGTTCATTCAATTTAACCTTGGGCGTAACTATCCCATAAATCCAGTAAGCTATAGCATTGTAGTTGTACTTGATGGTACAACTTCTACAGCCAGTCTTTCAATATTGTCATATTTTGTAGTTCTTGAGGAACTCTCAAGAGGTTCTTGAACTCTTTCCTTCTTAAAGTATAAAGGTAACTGACCACATGAAGATTGCTGTCACAAAGTAAGGATAAGTGGAGTGTGAGAGGTATTGCAGTGCTGTCCAGTACACTCTGGACTTAACGAAGTTAGTAACTGGAGCAGTTGAAAATGTGAAAGAGAGAACTCAGGGGAACTGTGAAGTTTTACAGCAGATATGCTAGGAGCAATACATCTCTCCTGACACAACAGACTACTCCAAGCAATGTTTGTACAGTAGTTGTACCCTACCTACAGTCTCCGTCTATCTATCCTCTAAATGGTATCCTGTCCTTGTCCTATTAAAAGTAACTGAAGTTATATAGCAGTTTTCTTGAACGGATTAGATTCAGGATCTGAACTACCTCTAAAAAAAGATCCTTTTAGGGATTTTCTTTGTCATCAGATGTTAAGTCAGAAGCTGTTGCTTGGTAATGTATTTAATGTAAAGCTTATCGCTACAGCCTCAAAGAGGCAGCTACAGCAACTTACACAGAGAATTTTAAAAAGCATTTTAATGCTGTGTGTAGGCAAGGTCTACGGAATAAAGTATGAAATGTCTTAAAGTTGTTCTATTAAGCTTTACCACTTCATTCAATGGATGGCAATACTCATTTCCTACTTTTGTGTTTTCTCCAATTCTTTTCCTTTCTCCTTCGATCCAGCTGCATCCCCCCTCTTCCTGCCTGGTTTTCACAGAGGAAGACCCATACAATAGATGCACAACTAGCACTTCTTAGTCAAGAACATGACTTAATCCCAAATTTTGCATTTGCTTCTACATGAGGTGCTCTTTTTTTGACCACAAGATAAATCAGTTATAATACTTGAGGTCCAGGAATTCCTGTGTATTTCTCCTCTCTATTGTTACACCTCCACATACCTTATCCAGTGTAAGTGGCCAGCAGAGAGACCTCTGTCTTAGGAGTAAGTAGACTCCTCAAATCAGTTTTGATACACAGGGGAAAGTGTAAAATCAAGTGTGCCTTGTACCAGAAAGCAGGGTGAAGAGTAACCAGAATTAAAAAACTTAAGTACAGAAACACAGTGGTTTCTGAAAGAGAAAGATTAACAGCAAGAAAAGCCACGGTAGGAACAGAAATACTGTAGAGTGGAAAAATCTTTAACTTGACCGTATAACCACCATTTAAGATGTATGTGTATAATAAAACAAAACAAACAAACAAACAAAATCTTTAACTGTTCAAGCCCGTGATGTATGTAACACACAAGAATAGAAAGAGAATTCCTCTAAGGAATTATTTTTTGATAAATTTTCTGTACTAGTTATTTTTACAGGCACAGGATCAGTTTTAGCTTATTACAGTTAAGAATTTTAAGCTTATGTTAAATACTGCATACATACAGAATGTAATACAGTTGGCCATGCCTCAGAAAACTGCCATAATGCTGACCTCCAGGGCTCCTGTCATGATTTGAGGTTGTACATGGCAGTAGAAAAGCCTAAAACTCCTGAAGACTCCATCCTTTCCCAAGGCAAGTTTCATTTTGGTTTCTGTGTATTATCCTGCTCAGGATTACTGTCCTCTTTTTCTCTACAGTTTGTGGTTCTCCTTCATACACAATCACCTCCATCCTTCCTGCCCAGTGAAACTGAAAAATATTTCGTGTTATTAATGATGGCCTCTCCACAGGCTTAGAGCAAGAGACTTGCCAAGCATTGGTTTTACGTACACTCTCTACTCTCAACACTGATTCATGCTCATTATAAAAGCTCACATCGGATCGGTCTATTGTTTCATAATTTGACAGGGAGTACTTCCATAATGATTTCCATTGTAAGAATCATGTGCCTTTTACACTAGGATTTTAGAATTAAGCTGTTACGTATCGTCGGCCTACTGTAAAGCTCCTCCCCATTCAGTAGCCCTGGAGATCAGTCTAATGCACATACTGAAAATGACTTGTACTTAGGGATTTTAATAAACCACCCATTTAGTGTATTACTTTTCAGAGGAGTAACTATACATAAACGGTATGTTCCAAGTTATGTGCAGTAGATCTGTTTAACAGATTTATTGTTGTTTGCAAACACACACAAAGAATTTTCTGTCTTCTATTCAAGCAGAAGAGTTACAATGGTGCTTTTGCTACTAACTATGGTATGCATTTTGGGGTTATATGCCATTCCAATGCACATGCCTCCTTTAAGTCAGGAATGCTCTTCAGTGCTGCCACTGAAAGATCTGCTCCGAACATGATTTCTCAGTTGCTCTATGAGTTCTGGATTCTGCTGCTGTATCTGTTGTGCAAACTGCTGCCCCCTGTGTTGAATAGTTTAAAATAAATCAAGATGTAAAAAAACCCTGTCAAGCAAGATTTGTAAGAAAACAGGATATCCCAATAGAACTGAAAGATGCATTTTATGGAAGTTAAGAATAAAGATAATTTTCTGTGTAGTCTTAATGAAGGTATTTGTAGTATTATCTCTCCAAAGAGGATTATCATCATATCTTCATTTTCATTGTTTAGGACTATTCTACCTGATAACATAGAGGAAAAAGTATTACCTTACTTAATAACACTAAAATTTAGCAACCAATCTGCTCCAGTAATTTGCTCCTTTTTTTTTTGAGAGGATCCATTCTATTTAAGATAACCACTCTTATAGCTGAAGTGCGACCTTACATTAGTTTTTCCAGAAATACAGTGCATAACTGACAACCTGTACTTGTGAGCAAGACGTCATTAGTAGGAGAAGCAACCACACAATTACACATTTATGTCTGTCTTGTATGACTGAATTAATAATGACATCTCCATAACAGTTGTAGCTACAGGTTAAATTAATAGGTGAGATTAATTCCATGTTAAAGATAGGCACAACACTGGTTTACTAGAAAAAGCAAGTAAAGCATATTATGTCATGAATAACTTGGCATGGCTTCTCTGTAACTTACGCATTTTGCCCAAGCAGCAAATTATCAAGACTCATTTAAACCACAGTGCAGGTTGAAGGAAAGCCATTTTCATAGATTGTAGTACCTGTTTTTTGTGAAAACAACCCTTGATTTTTATAGGGGCACATTCCTGTCTGTGATGTGACTTATAAATTTATTTTTCCTGAAGAGGCAAAACTTAAGAATAGTTTGAAACAGGCTAGAATGCTGAAGTACAGTAAAATTTTATGCCTTTTAAGAGGTCTTGCCCTATAAACAAATGGCAAGGTTTTGAGGAGACTCTTCCAGATGGATTATCATTATCGTACTGTGAAAGACTTGGGTCCTGATTTTTGTAAAAGTTACTCCTCATTATACTGAGTTCCCTGAAGCCTTCCTAGTCTAAATGAAGTGATGTCAGAGCAGAACTTGTTGCAGCCTTTGCTAAGTGTATCTGTAGTTTTTCTAGCTAGTGTCTGGGATATCAGGCCACCACGTTTTCAAAGCACATGTAGGAGTACTTCAAGATTTAAAGGAAGATTTTTAGTTAAGTGGCATTTAGAAAGTAAACAGTATATGAGGACCAGAATGTGAAACTCAGTACACAGTTCAGTCATTACAGTTGATGGAAATGTGCAAAGCAAACAAACAAGATCGTGAAAAATAAGTCTTAAGCTCTATCAGTTTTAATAATGATCAGGCATACAATGGGGACAGGCCGCAGAATAATTGCCTTGACACTGCCCCCTTTAAACAGATGTTGCACAATGCTCCTTCCAAAAATGTAACCATTAAAAACTCTGCAATTCCTACTTACGCATGGATCAGGCTGGACAAATCCGACAGGCCACCAACACCCGCAGCAGGGCCACCAATGGCGTTTGACATCATCCCTGACATCCTGGAACAGTTAGCACACTGTTGGCATTGGCTTATGCAGGGACCTTTACAGTAAGCAATAAACCATAGTTCTTTGATTTGCTAGGAGAAGATAGGCTGCAAGAGGAAGAAACTGCAGTATTTTATTTACAGTAAGCAAAATAAAATCACATTTTTAGGAATACAGTACCATCCACATTTTCTCTTATTAATTCAAACCCCTAAAGACATTTGTTTTAATGGTGTTCCATTTTAGTACTTACAGTTGTTGAACTTGAGGATTCTGCATTAAGCTTGCTGCCTAGAATAGAAATTACATAGCTGAAATTATAACACATTTGTTACTTAGATATGAGGAAAATATGAGGGAAAAAATACGGGAAAAAAAAAAACAAAACAAAAAAATTCCCATGATTGTCTTTTGTGTTTTATTACAAAATTAAATGAAGCTTATGTGCACAGAGATTTATGGTCCCCAGTAAAAAGAATAATTAAAGGATATGAAGCTGAAACCACTTGTTACATGTTAGATAAAAACACAGTGGTTACAGATTTAGACATGAAAAATACAGGACAAAACCTAGAACAAAAAAACCCCTAAAAACGAAACAAAAACCCCCAAAAGAACCCCAACAAACAAAAAACCCCCAAAATTAACTGAAGACTTCCAAGGACAATGGTTTTCTATTGGGCTTTTTGGAAAAAGGTGTGTCTTTTGTTGATTCCCAGCCTGGATAAATCAGTTTTGCAAATACTGTTACTACTGGATGTAAACTGTTTAGATTATGGCCGCAAAGTATTGCAGAGTAAAGCAGAGTGTGGACTGACTTTGTATCATGGTTTTGTGGTAACATGCATCATCTGTGGTAACTGCCTATCTTCTTACTTTGTAGTAACCATGACATTATTTAAATTTATCATTCGCAAGATACCTCAAAAATTATGTTGTCTTTACCATAGTGCAAGGGTGTATATGGACAGATACTATAAAAAAAAATGGGCAATGTTTTGAAGTTGTTTACATAACTCCTGTGTAAATCAGTGTCTGTATGAATTCCAATAGGCACAATGCAGTATCTGCCTATTCACTCGCTTATTAAAGGTACTACAAAACATAGATACATAGAATAGTCATTTTATCGATCAATATCTTTATATCTCAAAAGTAAATAAACTGTTTCTCTAGTCTACAGTTGGATATAAAATGCCAAATTCATGTCAATTCTATGGGTAATACAGGATTTTTTTTTCTATATTCCATCAGTAACAAGTCTGATCTAGGTTAAAGGCCCAAAATGGAGGCTAGAAGTAACTTCACCAAGGTCAGACAGTGCGTCAATTTTTTTCCTTAAAAACAAAAAAACCTACACTACAGGAAAATAATTAATTTGTCCCTGGCTGAATGCCCTGTGTTCTACCCACTTGACCAGGCATCTTCTGGAAATGATGCAAAAAATCCTTTCCCCATAGTTAGCTCCATACTGCAGAGTACATCTTTGACTCTAAACAGATGCAGACTGTCTGTGGAAGTCCTGTGACCAATGAAGTGGTACACAGAGCTCCAGTGCTCTTTAATTACTAAGCTCATCAGAGAACTCGCTCAGTTCTTCCTTGCCTACCGTTCTCTATGATTTGTACCATAGTCTCAGGCCAGACATACTGAGCTCTCTTGCAAACAGTGCGTTTTCACTTGGAAGCACTGGTTGAAATGTCCTGTCCTACAGAAGCTACCAGAGAGGCAGTAAAGTTTTAACTGAGTTCTCAAAGGAGCTAAGTAGTTTTTGCATTTTGTTCTCCAAATTCCATTCTTCAAACTTAATGAATACCATTTAGCTGAGAAAGGCATGGAAAAAACCTGAGGAACAAACCTACAATTTGCCCTTATACTGGAAGTAAAGGAATGCGCTGTATGTTATTTTTATTCAATGTTCTCACATCTCATGAAGTTTTGCCCACTTAAGAATGTCAGGGACAATTTGAAAGAGTAGGAACAGAAAGGTCTCTTGGGTAGCTCGTCTCCAAGCAGAGTTTGTAATCATTAACTGCTATGTGGAGAATAGAAAAGAAATTTTCACCATGCTGTCGACAAGTGGTTTACTATCGTGCCATCTACAAAAACAGCACTGCTAATCTATGTGTAGCTGTTCATATGACAGAATCAAGGGGAAACAAGGCATGCATAATAGGAGATTTATAGGTCACATCCTGTTTTGCATGTAAAATGACTTAGAAAAGTATTCAAGTATAATGAAACCACTGCCATTATAATAATAAGCATTAAAATTGCTTGTGTTATTAAACAAGAGTTGTTCTCAAAAGTTCATTTTTAAAACCAGTATAATGTAAAGCTTGAAATACACTCACCATACTAATGAAGGCAGGATTGTTTATCAAGCTTGCCATGTCAAAACTCAGTCCAGTTCCAGTCTACAAACAAATAGCAATTGAAGGTAAGTTTATGTACAAAATTGCAGTTAAAACTATTGTAAATAAATAGATACAAAGTAACTCACAGGACTGGACATGTCTCTTAGTTTCTGTTCTGCTATTTTCAAATTTGACTTGTAAGAGTCATTCTCTGGATCAAGATCCAGTGCTTTTTGGTAACTGGTAACAGCTTCTTCATATTTATTCACTGAGGTCAGAGCCAACCTAATGTGAAATAAAGAAATCCTGGGTAGAATATGAATGACCATCAAAAGATAATGATACATTTTCTATTCTAAGTAAAACAGTATTTCACAACTGATTTTTAGCTTGAGCATGTCTTGCTCATGTGCTACTACTGCTTATATTAAGCATTTGTTTTTGCAGAAGAGATCAAGAACTCATCTTTCACTGTCTGTTCCATATATGCGCAAGTTTCATTAAAAAATCCTTGGCATCATCAAATGATTTAGTCTGTATTTCAGAGCACAAGCTTGATCCAACATCCATGACTTTTTGCATAAGCTTTGGAGTTCCTCTGAGTGTTTTCTCCAGTCTTTTTTGATCCATGAGATTTTTCAGAAGGGGGCATGGGTAAGCAGGGCAAAGACAGTCTTAACATGAATTCTGCAGCTTCAAGAAGCCAAATACTGGAACCACAAGTTTCAGCATAGTGGATTTTCAACTTGGCATCAGTGCAAGGTTCTCCTTTTGGATCTCCTACTTCAACAGCTTGGCAAATGGGTTATACAAGATAGTAGTAATATCTGTAAGGTGCTGGAAGAAAATGATGTATCAGGGAAGTCTGCTTAATATTTTGAAAAAGATTGTTCTACAGCAGCTCAGGAAAGCACAGGACAGATCTACTGTGTTTGAAACAGTATTTGTTCTCAAATTCGATTAGCTAATACATTTAAAACATCATCCTTCTTTGAGCTATTCCAGAAGTCCATCTGGTTGCAGTTTCAATTCTTCTACTTCAAATCTTCTGCTGTATTTTCAATTTATACTGACCACAGAACTAAACAGTCTTTTCCACATTTTGTGAAAGAACTATGTAACCACATTTGGATATTTTTTTCTCCAGTCCCTCTTTGTGCAATGTGCTGGTTTACACAGACTGTTTTGATAAGCCTGTGCTAATGCCCTCTATCAGACCGTAGTCTGGTCTTTTACCTCAGACGAGAGAGCTCAGTGTGTTAGATACATCAGCCGCAGTCATCACTTTCTGTGATGGTGAACTTAATAACAGTATGAAATTCCAGGAGTTTCCAGTAATGCTCCTGGAGGAACCCACTCAATATTAACATTTTTGCTCTTGTCAAAATAGTTACTGATGAGACAAGAAATGCAATATGGTATTTCTGTGATGCAATCGTTTTTTTACAGAGAATGTATGTAAAATTCTACTTCTTGGAACCCAGTAAAAGAAAAGAACAGTGGGTGACATTTTCTTTGCTCACAATTCCTACCCAGACAAGTGCTCTCTCAGGGTCATGTTGTGAGTGTCACTTACTGTCTACATGGCTCCTATCTCTGCATATTTCTGTGGCACTTCTCTATCTTTCTGTGACAATAAAAAGTTTCTGTCAAATCCTGAGAAAAACTGTTATGCCAGCATAATGCAGTTAGAAAACACAGCTTTCTCATAAGGACTTCTTGTTAAGAAGGTGGTTTCTGCACTTGATTTTTTTGGTTATTACTAAACAAGCAGTGTGTCCTCATATAGCCTATGCCATATGTATTATTATATCCATCTGCTGAGTTAAGCAATGGCTTGGATCTCAAAATATATCCTCTATCATAACAAGCACACATTCAAAGAGAAAAAAAAAAAAGAGAAGCTTGATTACCCAAGAATGATCCCTCTTACATTGTGTATCAAAAGGCAAAATAGTCTTACATGCAAAACTCTAAAGTACAACTTTCAATTAAATCAGTGTGTAGCCTGCCTCCAACATCTCACTGAAATCAGGGCATCTGGGGTTGTGCTATATGAAGAAACAATCTGAAAAGAGTCAAATAGGACAAAGCCAGTTCAACAGTCCCCATAATTTCAAAGAGAATCAATCATCTCAAAAGCCAGCCAGGCTACATTTGTATTAGTAAAATAAACTGTATCATGGAACATTTTCAAGTAATAGAATTCCATCATCTTTGATCTTAAATAAATGCCCCCTGGCATGGTTTTGTTCCAGGCCAACAAGCATTATCCCAGACAATCTGGGGGCATGGTTTGGAATTTAACACAGACCAACACAATTTAGCAATAGGGAGTTTGGATGTGACCACTCTACACTGCAAACTAGATTTTAATAAATATGGACATGAGCCATATTGTGCCAGCCGACCCAACAAACAATCCCAGGCATTTTTTAATTTACTAGTATAGATGAAACCTCAAAAGCCTTATGCAGCATTCAGCACACATGCACAATATGCTTGATTATTCAAAATGTGAAGCTACCTTACACATCTTGGAAGGATGGCCCTTAACTCCAGTAGGTATCCCACTGAGAACATTCCTGACATTTCTTTTTTTTCAGGTAGCACTTAATCAGACCTACTGCCTAAGGAGGCTCTACTGTTAATATCTCAGACATGAGTAAGAAAAACTACAAAAAGGACATGGCTTAGTCTTGTTAAAATACCTGCTTCCAAAGAGCTATAGAACAGAAAAATTAAGCCTCTGTTCCTGCTAGCGTGAAGCCTCAGTACTTTTAGGTTTCTGTTCTCTAACAGCATCATTAACAGATTCACTCTTCCAACTGCAGAATTTTGATTACTCACAACTAGGTAGAAGAAAAACATACCGTGACTTTCTAAACTAAATTTGCAAAACTGAATCAACTGACAGAAAAAAATTTGCAAACTGATGAAATCTGATACAAAAATGCTGAGATCAACCACCTTCATAAAACTTGACAGGCTGATAGGGCCATCTTCAGAAAACTGCTACACTTTCAGAACAAGGGTGTCAGCTAGGTAAAACAACCTAGCTCCACTGTTTCAGAAAACCTACAGGGATTGACACTTCAATGTTTACTCATATTTGTATTAGCGTACCCCATTCTCCCATATGCTTTGCTGTACTTTGGATCTATTGCTATGGCACGCTCACAGTCCTTAATTGCTTCTCTGTAGTTGTTGAGCTTGCTTTGCGCAGCAGCCCTAAAAGGAAGACAGGAGAGAATAGAGAGAGCTTTGTCAAAAAAAAAAAACGAACAAACCACAATATAATAAACCAAGCTTAGATACTCACATGTCCATGACTAACTTCAGACTTGTTTAATCTTACTGACTTTTCATTCACTATTTGGGCAATGCCTCAGCTTTCCTCAATTAAGTAGGACAAGCAAATGTTATGAATTAAGCATGTGCTTAAGTGCATTGCTAGACTAGGGCTTTGGAGAACACGCATTCACCTTAGAGGACACAAAGGATAAGCAATTCTAAGGAACTGTTTTAGATTCAGCATGTGACTGTGCACAAAGTACATTATAAAAATTACCACAAAAAGGTGAATCTCAAGTAGAAGTTCACATAAATTCATTGTTTAAGCAGAAGTATTTTATACAATTGGTGTTTTCCGTAAAGAAGTAATTTTACTGCCATTCAAAGGAATACTGTGATAGCTCCCTGCTAAATTTTTTGCAGGCAACTCATGCTTGCAAGTAAAAGGGATAACATTTCTCAATAATTTCGGAATAACTAAATTACAATTGCATCTCTACCAGAGAAATACTAAATGTTGTGGACATCTATAAAATAAAATTAAGACTTGCCCAAATTAAAAAGGACATTGGAACAGAGTAATAATCAAAACTTCCCTGGTCTGAAAGGTGTCAACACACTCTAGTTTGTTCTTCCTTGATTAAAAAGCTATAGCAGAAATGATAATATTTGCATTGCATAATGCATTCTTCTTTTTAATTAGGAATGTTAGATGCTACAATCATCATTATAGTTGATCCTTCCTCCTCTTATAACCTCCAAATTACATGGTTTTTCTGACTTTAGAATCTCTTCTGAATAGGACTACTTATATATTTTAAGTATTTAGGCTGCTTAACAGTTGCCAATTCCACAGATGCCAGTGAAGATGTATGGATAAAAGCTGGGGACAGTGCTTAGTTTCTCATGTGTTTGAACAGAAAATGTTTTTTCCATGTTTACAAAAATTCATGTAACCAGTTAAAACTTCAAAGGCATTTCAGCTCTCTCTTCTTCTCACTGCTGTGGGTAAAAAGCAATACTGTTATAGGCAACACGGCTCCACTGCTCCCAAACTAGCTTAAGAAAGGTAAGAATAAAGCCTGTATTTATTCAAATACTGCATCCACAAAACTCCAAGAAACTGCGGTCTTCTTTTAAATAACTTAGTAAAATAGTGTGATTACAGACATCAAGATTCATTTGGGTCCTTACAAATGTGGTATATGATGATGTAACACACAGAGCAGTACTTCTATTCTTGTCAATTACAGATTTGGTGCTTAAGCACATTCTACGGAGAAAACTTCCAGTGATTTTGGGAGGCTTTTGAATCTGGTCTTACATTTCCATTTTATACCTAAAATCACTTATGTAGTCAGTTTTCTCAAGGAGAATAGAAGATTTAGACTTTGATCTGCCATCTTACTACTGCATTAGTAAACTGCACATTTCCTTTCTCTTTATGCTTGCCACTAACATTGAATCTTTCACTTGTATTTATCACAAACTAAACTCTGGCGTAACCGATGCACAGCTCCAAAATAGAAAAATCCACTGGGCGCAGTGCCACAAGGCCAGATTGACACTACTTAAATTAATACATCCTTCTGGTAATGGATGCACTGAAGAGCGGGTCTAGAGGCAGCCTAGTTCCAGTAGGGTTCCTAGACTATACAGCCTTTGCTCTTAGGCTCGTCCTCTAGGCAGTACATACTAAAAAAGCATACTTTTACATGCTCTTGAGATTTCATCTTCTCCCACATAACTCTCTTCACTACAGTGAAGAACAGATTATACAATGAAACTACAACAGCAGCTTTGCTGTTTTTAACAGGTCATGCATAAAACAACCTGAGCATTTATAAAATGCTTGAAATCTCCAATATGGTATTCTGCATGTATGATATTTCTTCTGGGGAAAGCCAATACTAAGGGAGATAGACGTGGTAGCTGAGTCACTAGAACACCAGATAAAAAGGCTCTTACTACTCTCAACAGACTGAGAATCACCGCCTATTTACAATTTAATATACACAACCTAACCCACAAAACCCTGATGTCAAGTGTTACAGGTAATTTTAAAGCCTATGTTACCCCTTTAACTGATACAGATGCACTGAATGACCTCACTTTCACTTTATATCTTTCACAAATTTAACATGGTAAGTTTCTAAATATTGGGGTTTCCTAGTCTCATGATGTTTTGACCTACTTCAAAGTTTATCTTTAAAATAATGTTAAAGAAGTTTGGGAATGAGAAGTGTGGGTTATTTTGCTTTTACCTGTTGCAGTAATAAACTGCATTGTTCGGGTCCAGTTCTAAAGCCCTAGTATAACAATCCACCGCAGCACCGTAATTTTCTTCTTTCATATGATTGTTACCTGAAATAAATTATAAAAAGCTCTTAAGTAGTTAGAAGATACAGTGCTATGTATGAAAGACATAGAGCAGCCAACATTATAGCATCTACATAAGGTAGGAGTGACTGTACTTCTTTGAGATACACTATTTTAAATAGAATTGCCACAGAATAATGCAAATAAAAATATCTACTATGTCTGTGAAGTTTATTATGCACATTATAGTCCATCACATAAATCTTCCTCTTCTCATCTTGCTATTTCACGCTTTCCAGCTGGTTTCTGCTGTTAAGCAAAGATCACTTCGTTAAGAAGCATAATTATAATTGCAGTTCTGTTCTAATGTAGATTCATCAGTCTTAACTATCTTTGCAAGCCTCATAATCCAATAGGCTATATGTTAATTCCTTTTTGGTCTCATTTTCTCACGCGTCCCAGCAACCTCCTTGTAACTATCCGTAAAACATGGAAAATCAAGCAAAAGCAACACTGATCACATAAGCCCCACTTTTGAGATGTCACATAATTCATTCATTAAGATAATGAAAAGCATGTATAGCACAGGCAATCTAAAATGATTCAGAGGTAACATTTCTCACTAATGAAACTCAGAAGTTCTACTATATAACAAAATTTCGTATTTTTTAAGTCCAGTGGAAAAACCCACAGAAGTGTAACTTTTCTATGGAAAGAAAAGTCTGGAGTAAGGTCTTTCAAAACAAAAGATGTCTTACACATTCTTTCATCCCCGACACAGGGGAGGCCTAGCAGTTTCTTTCCTGACAAAAAAGTAGTACAGAAGAAGTCCTAGTTCAGAGTGCCCAAGCTTAAGGTTGTCCCTGGTTCTGCAGCTTTGGCCTGCTAGATCCTACAGAAGCCTTGGTTTTCCAGAAAGTCAAGAAGTTGTCACAAAAATTACAGACTTCCAGTGACTTCCTTCTATTTTGGCAAAAATATTTCAACCTTCTCCCAAAATAAGCAAGAGAAGGTATCTCAACAAGTTACTACAGATGGTGATAACTGCATAAGCAAAGGCTGTAAAAGTGCAACATTTTGTGTCTGATAGAAAGCCAAAGACTGTGGAGCAAGCAGTCCCAGGTATCTGTACTAACTGAAAGCACCTATACTTGTATTTATTTGTGAACATAGAGACCTTAATGCACAAAACCAGATCTAAGTAACTCAGTATCATCAAGGTAGTACAAAAAACACCTCTTCCCCACTAGACTGTAATTCATCTACCTTCCCTACTAGACAGCAATTATAGTCAGCAATCCCTGCCAGTGAGAAAGCAAACCAAAACTGTAATTGCATGCATACATTCAAAATGTATACAGAACGTAACCATTATTTGCCTTGTTTCTACAGGGCCACCATCTACACATCTTTTCTTTGATCTAAGGAAAAGGTCTGTACACCAAATTCTGCTGTCAGATAAAAGACTTGCACGTTAGTTGTACTAAATGAGATTGCAGCTTTCTCTAAAACAAAACTGCCATCAATGCCTATCAAAGTTGAAATTTCTGATACTGCTCTGAACTAAAGATGACCTGAGGTACAGAGCTAAGTTGGAGCTAATGTCAGTGGGTTCCTTTCTTGCTCTCTCTCTCCAGCTCAAAACTGGCTAAAGTTAAACAGAAAAATAGCTAGACCTACTATTTCTGCTGAGATTAAGCAATTCAGGACAAAAGGAAAAGCAATGGTAATATCTTATTTTAACGCCAGACACAAATTCTTAAGACAACTCCCACCACCATGAATGGTTATACTTTTGAATGTGTGTCCTCTGTAACAAAAATACTAACTCTTGTTATCATTTATGCTGTGGTAATATGAAGATCATTTTAGGATGAAGCCACCGTTACACTATACAAACCTGCACATAATTTGTGCTCTTACATAGTTCACATTAAGCCAACAGGACAAGTCATATACAAGACTAGGCAAGTAAATTCAAGCATTTACAGGTTTGGAGGGTGTATTATTTCTTGATTTTATAATAACTAAGAAAGAAACTCAGCTATCTGATATTGTTTTGCCATTCATTAGCCAGTTTCTACAGGACTGGTTTAAGAGCAGAGAAAGGGCAAAGGTGGTGGCCGCAAAGGTGAGAGAAGTTATTCCACTGGTAAGGACATACAGCTAGAAATAAGGAAATTACAGAGTTAAGAATTACAGTATAATAGAAGATACGGGTCAAATGGACTTCCCCAACACATTAATTACATTTCCTCAGTCTAATTCAAACTCCTGCAGGCTGACACATGACAAGACAGAAGTCACAGGCATTGCTATAACACCCACACCTGCAAAGTGCTGAATATCAGTCCAGTCCAGTCTGAACTACAGTCCAGTAACTGTACTGAGTGCTACAGGTATTCTTTACTTACCATGAGCTGGCAGTAACATACAGCAAAATGAAAAGCCAGCATGCCTAGAGATACGTTACAACTCAAAAACTAATTTTCACTTGTGGCCTAACTGTGTTTGATCTCTTATCCTTAGAATTAAAGAGCTAATGAGCAATTTCAGCAATTAGGAAAGCTTACATTCAGAGCCAGATAAGACAGACATGGACCTCATTCTCAAAAACTGTAGAACTTTTCCCACATCATTATCCTGAAATTTTGAGAGGATTACATCTGCCTTGCAATTACAAACTTACTTACTTTTTCTACAAAAGTAAAAAAATTCAACAGGTCATAAAAAATGTGATTTATAAAGCATCAAGCCACCTGATAACAATTCATATCAGTTATCAGTGCTACATGCCTCTTTTTTTTTTTTTGCCCCTTCTTTTTTTGGGCAATAAAAAAATGGAATCCTTCTTGGGTAGCATTAGTGGAGACGACTATCGTCAGCTGCTTTTCCTCACATAACAATAACATCTACCAATGGAAAATAAACAACTGGCTTTTCTGCAATTCTTATAGAGCACACAAATTATTTCACATATGTGAAATACTAACTCTAGTAAGTTTACAAGAATTTTTCCATTGGCTTCAGGTGGGTCAGGTTTTTACCAATGTTTTAATATTCAGCTAGCACATAGTCCTTGATACCACATAACCTTTTCAATACCAAGTAGAAACTTGTGTAGCAATTCCATGGACAGATAAATCTGTAATAAACTGAACCATAACGGGTCATTCTTCAAAGCTTCTACTGCTTAGGAATGATGCCCAGGACTCACGTGCTATCCCTTAGCAACTTCCTAAGCAAGGGAAAGAATAGACTATATTTTTTTAAACTGCAGATGGAGCAAACCACTTAGCCTCCTACAACATAAAAATCACCAGAGACTATAAGCTTAAGTTTCTGCGTGGCATGCGTGTTGCCCAGCTGCTATACTGGCACTATCCATGATAACCCAAAAATCTCAATAAAAGATGTTTATTCCTATGTTTATTACAAACCTTCATCCTTCAGTTGGTCAGCCTTTTCAATGTCCTCTGGCAAAGAATCTGAGAGAGGCAGCATGTCATTCTGTATGTAAACAAACCAACATTTTTTTCATTAAATTATAAGCTTTTTTTGATTTTATAAAAAACTTCTTTCATCCTGGGTATTGTGTCAACAAGCAACCAGATTTTCTGTAGTGCACAGGAAGTATGAAAGAACTAAACATCACTACAGCATCCTTAGAAGAGAAAGTTATCTTATTTTCTAGTACTAAGAAACCTTGTGCCTCACCACACATTTTAAGAAAGTCAAGGAGAAGAGAGCTGGTATGTCTGTCCATACATTCTTGGTTTTCTTACTTCTGACTCTCCTACTTGCCATCCTGGTGTTTCCTGTGCTGGGGATCTTATTACCAGTACACATTTTTTAAGTTCTCCTTTTAAGGTTACTGTTCTTGGAGGTGTTTTTAAAACTGAACAACTAAATTATTTCCAGAGGGAGTGAGAAGCATCAGCAAACTATGAATGACTTCAAGCACTTTGCAGATGTTTATCTCTGGGATCTGCAAAATCCTTAACTGAAGGATAAAATCCTTCAAGTGAGAATGAGGCATCCACTGCCCAGTAATTTTCTATATGGAATTGTCCTTGTCTAGCTGAAATTAATTCCTTCCACTGCCCCAAAAGATTTTCATTCTGCTAGGTTTTATGGAAATTTCACCTTTTATCATGTTTTCCTTGAGCTTCCACATCGTTTTGTCCTATACAGAACTTTAAGGTTGTGTACACAATATGAAGTCTTAGCACAAACTGGTAGAGTAACTGTAGAATCTAAATGAAATTCTTACCTTGTGAAAAGAGTTTGTGAACATTTCTATCAAATGCTGTGGAGGTGCAAGATGAGTATCATCCAGGTTAATCTTAAACACAGTCTCCAGACACTGAATTGCAACTTACAAAAAAAAAAAAAAAAAAAAAGTCACCAGTTTCTCAATAGAAGAGTAATTTCACTGATTTATTTATAAAGGTGTGATTCACTTCCTTATTTGGCTAGTCAAAGCAGTTCTTCGGAATGTAATATAATGAGAGGCTACCTAATCCCCATAGAATTGACTTACTGAAAAATAGTATAAGCTATAAGCATAGCTAGTTCAGACATTATTTAAAACTTTTCTTTCAATTCTTTCAATGATTTAATATCTTCTTAATAAAACATAAAAATATGAGGATTTAACAAAAACACCACACTTCATGATACAACTATGCATGTGTCACACACCCCACCTCAAAACACCACAACTGCCTTATAGTTGAGTGGCATAATACTTGGAAGAAAATGGCTAATCTTTACTGTAAAAAATAAACGCAATATAATTATTATTAACTTCTTTTTTTTTGGAACGAAATATATTAATTTGAAGGCACTGTTTATTAACAATAGTCTTCATTAATCACAAGCCTTTACCTATTAAAAATTATATCTGCAGTATCCTTTCGCATGTTCTGTTGTGTAAGGATTAAATGGCCCTTCCAAACCTGCAATAATGCAAATATACTTACAACAAACAATTCTAAAAGAAACAGAGCCAAATATCTAACTGAAGATTCAAACGTGCTCACATATTTGACCAAAGGAAGATCAGTATAGAAGGCATATACTATATACAATTCAGTATATATATGTAGTCTGTTAGCTACAGTATCTGAAAGTAGATAATTTTCCTTATCATCTCAAGAATCTAGTAGGATGTTTTTCTTAAGGTACATCATCTAAATTTTTCAGACTGAGAACTGATGGGAAAAAAGAATAATCTTTGTAAAGCCTAGTTTGAATAGAAAAACTACTTTTTAAGCCCCAACTATGGATTACCAGAAGTAGCTAAATTCAAGTTAAGTATCAGTAAAAACTGAATCTTGGAATTTAAATTGAATTTCAGTCCAATGTTAATGCAATAAATATAATTTTAATTCTTATTTGCATTATATGAACAGGAATACTGACCCAAAATTAGAAAAGTAAAACTACTAAAAGTTAACAATGGTAAGGCCAGTTTGAGGAACCTATTTTCTGCATCACAGCTGGGAGAAAGGCAGAGAAAGTAGTCTTGTACAATAAGTAATAAAACTTGGAAGATGTAATTGTTGTTAAAACTCTGATAACATGCAGTAGAAATTATTAAAAAAAAATCAAGTATGATACAAAGTAAATGTTGATAACATGTAACAGTTTAATATTTTGCTATATATGCATACAACTTACTCCTATAACCTATAAATGCTACAAATGCATCAATTTGCCAGTTTCTAAATTACCCAGTAAGAGTGCTGAAGGATTTAGGTTAAATTCATTGGGATAACTCTCTTGCTATGTAGAAAAACTTAATTCTTGTAAAATAAGCACTGATTATGCTGAATTCTGAATTATATATTAATAGTACTTATTTACAGACCTATCATAAAATCGGTGGAATTACGTATCTTGTTTTTCCTTATATGACTTAATAAGAAATCACCTTCCACAGTATACTAATTTTCCCCTCAAACTTTCACCTAAAGGCACTCCATTTCCTGAATGCCTCACCTCATTTGTAGTTTTGCATAAATTTAAAATACTAACCCATCCTTTATCTTTCTCAAAGCACTGACACCAACTCTGTATCATATAAGAGACTTCTGCAAAGTGCAGCAGTGCAAATTATGCTTAAACAAAATAATCCTGACTATAGTATTATTACTTGTAAGCCTTTCCATGAAATAATCAGTTGTTACAGTGATCTCCCACATTTCTCCTTTAACTGAAAAACAGAATTTATATTCCTTTAATGTATCACAGATATAACAAAATTAGGAGCTCTTATGGGACAAATCCACAGGTTAGAACAACCACTGCTTAACACGCAGCCAACACCAGACACCTGTATATATATATCCTAAACAAACTTTTCGAAATCAGAAGGTGTACTAAATTCTGACAAGATCAATAACCTTGTTTTAATGTGACATAAAAAACTGAGCCCAGCAGAGTCAAAGGAGTGAAGACTTGTTTTTGTCAGAAAAGTATCTCAAGAGACAAGACTGCCAGCATTTCACTATCCCATTATCGTAGTGAAGCAACATCAACTGTTGCAAGCCTGGTATCACCAGTAAGTTGGGAATGACTTGCTGCACCAAGTGAGCTATTAAACTAAGATTTTTCCTATGTCTAGTTCTTCCTATTATCTCTACCATCACACAAACTTTCAGAGGCCTAAGCAGTTGCTGAAGCTTGTATTGACCACCTTGCAAACGAGTACGGATACCTACCTTCCTGCT
>NW_010419529.1:0-3520 GCF_000710305.1 Buceros rhinoceros silvestris | reverse complement strand
CAGCTGGGGCTCACACACAAACACCTACCACCTGACAACAGCAGCACTCAGGCTCCACTGGAGCCCAGATCACCACCCCCCATGCCACATAGCTCCAGGATTTTTTGCTGTCCAAGCACAAACTGTAAGCAACATCAAGGCATCAGAGCAGACATGCAGGCCATTTATCACTAAATAATGAATATTAGTTGGGCTGCTGAGACCCCTTTAGTACTCAGCATCATCTTACTTCATCTTATACGCAGCCTTCCCCACCTGAAGTATATCTTGCATCCCTCACCTTTAAGCAGTGCATTCCAGTGTTCTGGAAACACTGGCTTAGAAAAATTAATTGTGGTACATTGATCTTAGAAGTAAGAAAAAAAAAATCACAGCTTTGTGCACGTTCTAGAGAGTTTCTGCTTTAACCCCACAGAAACAGGTGCTATAGGCAAGAAGAAAAATAAAAACTATAAACAGAAAAGATTAATAACTGGCATTTAAACACAGTGTCTAAAATATAACTTGGAAGAAGTGATGCTTCTAGTTCATACAGCATTAACCATCAGAGATACGTATCACTGCTCTGGATCCTAGGTTGTAGGGGAGTATAATCGTTCAGTCTACCTTTTGGTACTCTGCTTTCTCAAAATAAGGCGTTTTCATTCAAGACACAAGTACAAAATTCCTAGAGGAAATTTACACTACCATTGATATCACTACGTAATTCAAACATGCAGAATGCAGGTTATCAATATAAATGGAGTTTGAATACATGCTAGACTTCTACTTTGATTAAGTCTCAATTTTATTTGTAATGTTCTCGCTCTATTGTTTTGTGAGGAATGTGAACTGTTTAAATTACTTCCTGACACAGGCACTTAATCATAGTGTTTTATCTTTTCATAAGACACCAATTAGGTACACAAGGTACCAATGAAAAACACGAAATTTTCATCACTTTTGTCTCCACCTAATCTTGAACATTCAATGAGTGGGACTTGGGCTATTGCTACTCCACATGCACTAAAGATATTTTGCAGAACTAAAATGAGTCAATTATTCAGAATGCTCACCTCCTACCCCCTAACACACACCATATGGTACCATGCCTTTGGCAGGGTACAGCTCTAAAATTAGGATTTCTTATCTGTATTAAAAGCTGACATAACAGTTACCATTTTAAGTATAATTGAGGTTTTATTATATTTTTTGTTCAGAAAACAGAATATTAGAATTGATTCTTTTATATAGACATTGGCTATGACTGCTCTAAGACATAGCATCAGGTAAATTTTCAGTCATAACCCGATGTTCAACAGTTTTATTACAAGAACTAAAGGAATATGCTTTATTTCTCATTATGTGATCTCCAGAAACACTGTTTTCTTTCATCAGCGGAACATCATCATAACCTGATACACAGATGACTGCCACTTTTCAAATGTACAAAATGCTCCAGATTCTGATGTAAATCCAAATGTTTTGGGTTTTATTCTTTTGGGAGTATCCAATGAATATCACAATATAAAAGTTTCTTTCTTGCTTACATTACTGAACAACTATACTGTAAAAAAAGGAAGCACACTGCAGGATTATCTTTTTAAGTTTATGCCTCTGAGAAGCAGGACTTGCTTTGCACCTCAGGAAAGTCTACTCTCCGCACCTCAGATTTCAGCTAACTCAGTGATCAATTGCCTGGATGTTGTTTATTGCACTGCTGGTCTTAGACTCTTACCTCCAAATTCTTCCTCTGGTTGAATGATACAACCAAAGACTGCCTGAAGCAGTGCAGAGGTCTTTTAAATAGATGATATGACAAGCTCATTGCAGAATTAAAGAGTTTTTGTTCTTCTCTTGCTTAATTCCACATTGTGATACCACATGTCATGAAGCCTCCAGGAATTAGGGAAAAGGAATAAGAGCAGTATGAAGAAGAAAGACAGGTACTATGAGGTTACAAAGACTTAACGAATGTCTGTCAACGGAGGAATCACAAAGAAGTCCACTGTTCTATAGCTATGTCTACAGATAAACAGACTTGGATGTATAATAGAAACTGTAACATACTAAAAATTTTCAGTATCATGCGCTCTTTGGAATCACTATTCAAATGAAAAAGAAACGCAAAGTATTCATTTTATTTTCCATATTCTTATGATCTCTTAGCCTTCCCTCATAAATTACATGGAATTCCTGCAAATATAAAACAGGAGTTCTTCCCATATACCAAAAGCAATATACAGTAAACGGTTTACTTCCTCCATGGCCAGCACACCTACTATCAGACACAAAATGCAGAAAGAAAACAAATGTAGAAGAGAAAAAGAATCAGCAGGCAAAAATTTGTGACACACATACAAAAATCATTACTGTAGTCTGCATTCTAGCACTGCTGATTCAAAGCACTGTGATTCGAAGTATCTGTTGCTTAAAGTTAAGGTAGTACACATTTTGTATCTTCAGAACATTTTTAAAAAGAGAGATGTTTTAAGATTAATAATCAGAAGCATTACAATCATGGTCTTACTCACAGATAACATTTGGTAGCAGTTTCAGTTAGCTCACTCCAGTTACTTTCTATGACAATATAAATGAACCAATGTAACACATGGGTGGATAGTGTACATGTGTGTGTGTGTATATATATATATATAAGCACCTTTATCACTTACCTTCCAAGCTTTCTTGTTCATCTGGAGTGAACGTATCCATCTGACTCTGCTCTCTCAAGAAATGGATGACTGCATAAACCAAGCGTTTGACTGATGACATTTTGAAATTGATGAGTTTCTCCTACGTCTTAAAAACAACACAATCTCTTATTTCAGAAAAACCAGTTCCTAGAGTATTCCAACCTCCCACTGGCCTCAGTTAGAAGTACACATGACACACAAAAACTCATCCTTCACCAGAAAGCCCAGTAAAGCAATGCCATGAAACAAGTAGTTAAATTTTATGGATGAGGGAGAACCCTGGCAACCATCCAGTCTAACTGTCAGCAAAAGAGCACAGATTTCCTCAGATTCATTCCTCCGGGAGAGTTAACTCAGGCTAAAAAAAAAAAAAATCAGCAACTTATTTTTCGTTTTTATTTTTTTATAGTTTGGATTTTATTTCCAAGATGAACTTCGAAGCAGGAGCAAAAAGTCAAAGTCAATTTAAAAGCTACATCGATAAACATTATGAGATAAAGAAATACACTTTAATTAAAGGTATTCTATTCTCTGACATTCTGCTGGTGAGTGGTTTACACTCACTTTGGACAAAAACTGGAACACAGTGAACTCCGTGCACACTTCTGATTAGTGACTCTACTGGCTCAGTCCGATTTGCATTCAGCATCAGCTGGGAGTTACATAACTTTGAGGAAAATTTTAGTTCAAACTTTCCAAGTTATTTTTCCTTAAACCGTTTCGATTTGAAAGGTCACAACCTTAGCCCGTCGCCAGGGGAAGCAGGTTAAAAAAGACCGTTAAATGAATGGCAAGACCAGGGACAACCCTCACCGAATTATTTTCTCTCTACAACCGTCGAGCAC
>NW_010419528.1:0-3159 GCF_000710305.1 Buceros rhinoceros silvestris | reverse complement strand
CCACCCACCCATACCCCCCGCCCCCGCCCTTGTTTCCTGGTGCTAAAGGTTTTTTCTGCCTTTGTTATGGAGTGCTTGGGGTAAGGGGTACCAGCGTTAGGAAACATAGTCCCTGCACAAATTTTGTGCCTGCCCCCGGGAGCCAAGCCATGTCAATCAATACCTCTTTGAATAAACATATGAAAAGCAGCAAACCACATGGCTTCAGTTGGCATGCACTTTTCCAGTTACAGCAGAGGAGGGAACTTTTGGAAGCAGTCAACTCGACGTGGGACAGTAAAAGATCTTCCGCATGGCAGGTAGCCTTTTCTCACTTCGCTGATTACTGACAGGGGTGGTACAAAGAGCTGTCAGGAAAAAAAGGGACACAGAGCAGCCTGGAGCCCCCCAACTCAGCACAGAGCAGCAGCTGGTGAGGGAGAGGAAGAAGGGTTCAAGCACTGAGAATGAACCCAAAACATCCCCTGGACATCCAGTAACTCTCATGTTTTGCAGCTGGGGAAAGAAACTGAAATGTCCCCTGGAAACCTGGTAACTCTTAAGCTTTCAACCACATAGAGGGAGACTACGCATTGAAAGGAAGTTTGTCCTGAAGAGTTCAACTTGGAACTGAAATGCATGAGGTTTAAAGAACTGCATTTTCCCCATTCCGGTTTTATTTCTTATCCCCCCCGCCAACTCCAGAGGGGACCGTGTGCGTAGGCTTGTGTGGCTGCGGGTGGAGTGGAAGTAAGATATACATATATATCTGTTTATGTATTTAATACCACTGCTCTCTTGTTTTCTTTCTGTCCTACCTGAGTTTAGTGATGATTTGTGGTTCTCATTGTTTTTGAATTAAATTAATTTTTGTTCTCCCCCTTAATTCAAGCCTATTCTGTTTTTCTTTGCCCCTATTGGGCTGTTAGAGCCTTCCCATTGATTTCCCAGCTCAAACACTTTAGTTCTTTTGTTTAGCTCTTGGAGGAGATAGCTCTTCCCTGAGAGCCATTTGTCACTTTCACAATCTTTTGGTTCTTTCAAAGGGTGACAGACATGCAAAAAGTTCTCTAAACAGTAGCTGGATGCTACAATTGCTTTCTAATGTGGACAATTTCAGTGCAGAGAAACTAAGAAACCGGCCTATGTAGACACTGCTATTAATGTCTGTATGATATATTTGACAGAAGTGAGACCTGACCTGTGAAAACAGACAATTCCATAAAGATAATCCCTTATAAAAAGCCTAAGATACTGGTTTTTTCCTCACCACGGATCATTATCACACAAGCACATCTGAAGACAATGTTTTCATTTAAGAAGACATCTAGAAAGACTGAGAAAAGAAACCAATACAGCACACTCAAAATATTTGTGAGATAAACTCTCTTTGAAGTAACCATATGCGATATTAATTTAGCACAATTTCTGCTTTAAAAGAAAGAAGGCTTGAGACCATAAATTCCAATTTTCTTGAAAATGATTAAACATAGTAGAGGATTAGTGCAGTCATTTCTTCACTTAAGATATGTATATATTTCAGTTTTACTTTCCTGTGCCTACAAATAAAAAAAAAAGATAAGAAATTGGTTTGTTTGTAATAATGTTCCTCTTCTCTGCTTTTGTTGCTTTATTGGCTAGCACTGAGTAAATCAAACAGGCCTTAATAACACATTTTAAAGTCTCATCAAATTTTACATTATAGTAGATTGAAATTACATTTTTGGAAGCAAAGAAGTAACAATAATAATGGAAATAACAATAAAATACCTATTAGTTTAATTTGTTTCATTCATGTTTAACTTTGGGCAAATCCAATGTAGTCACAGTGTTTAAACATTGCATTTCTTTTCTGAGTTCTTAATATAAACTATCACTATGATGTAATCTCATCTGCGACACTTATTGCACATGCATTAAATCAATTTCAACCATTATTTCATATTACTTAAAAAAATTAGATTTCCAGTGAAGTGTGTCATTTTCTTTTGTCATATCAAAAAGCCGTAATCTCAGTCTATGCAAAGAACTTGTGCAGCTGAAGGTTCATTCTGAGATCTTTGTTCTACTCCAGGGCACAGTCAAGGAAGGACACGTGCTGACATGCATAAACCTTCTGGCTCATTCTGTGCATTCACAAGACTACGTGCAAGCGTAACTCTGCTTTTGCTTCTACCCTTTGATTCCAGCCTTGGATAGGCATTTTTCTCCCTCAGCTTTTGGCATTCTATTCGCTACCAGTGTTCATACCTGTTTCATATTTTTTCTTGAAGTATTTAATTTAATGTATAAGAATGACCTTGAAAATACAAATTTTCAATTTCAAATTATTCATAAAGTATTCCTCAAAATCACTTTGAGACAGAAACTGGCAGAAGTCTTTCAGATTTTATCTAAAGGTGAAAAGGAACATTGAAAGGGTTCCTGCCACCTGGCAAGTGTAATTTGCATATTTATCACTTGGTTTCAGTATCATTTTATAAACAGTTCAATTTTTTTTTTTTTTTTTTGTATGAGAAGCCTTTCTTAGAGGATTTCTTTATTACCTTCTCTTAGGAATGTCAGCAACAATGATATGTAGCTCAATGCACATAGGAAGATTCAGTGAGCGCACTTAAGAGAAAAAAATCTGTATCAAATGTTCTCCTTTGAGTCATTTAACAACTCCTTTCAACGGGAGTCCTTATAATCATGTACATTTTAAAGGTTTGATTTATGATAGCATAATTTATTAATACTATGGAGAGAAAGTTGGACGTCCTAGTCAAGTGGTCCCTCGGTTGCATTAGATAGTCCAACGTGGACAAAGAGGAAGTGAAAATCCCTAAGGGTCTTGTCAGTCCAACAAGTTATAACCCAGGTTGCTGAAATTCATTGAACAGTCTCAGGTGCCACTGGCATTCAAGACGTGGATCAGAATCCAGAGCAGGTACCTGTTCACTGCATTCAATAGTTGTAAATGTCAGACACTTGCTTTATTAAAGTGACTCAGGTGACTGGACAATGAGGCCTTCATTTAAACTACAGGAAACAGGTTTAGGACTTACAAATATGTCCATGGGCAAATATCCAACTTGCAGGTAGCATAAGTATTGTTAGAATTTTTTGAAAACTGTTACTTTATAGAATTTTTTTTCCATTGGTAAATAACAATTAAAAACATTTCAAATAATTATATCA
>NW_010419527.1:2751-4716 GCF_000710305.1 Buceros rhinoceros silvestris | reverse complement strand
CTGTGGCATGGGAGGGGTTTGCACCCACATCCTCAGGGGTCCTGAGGTGAGCACAGCCCCCAGAATGGCCATGCTGGAAACAGAGCATTGGCTGTGGCACCTCCCGACAGCACCAGGGTGCTCTGGGTCCCCCATCCCCATCTGCCCCCTCTCTCCCCCCACCAGGGAGGGATGCTGCCCCCGTACCTCTTTCCCAGGCTGCAGCTCAGAGCAGGTGGCCATGGCAGAGCCAGAGTTGCCTGTGGCCAGGAGAAGATGCTGAGCAGCACCAGCTGCACCGAGAGATGGGGAGCAGCATTAGCATAACTCCACCCTGGGCAGGCACTGTGGCCCAGGCGGCCACAGCACACAGCAGCCAGTCACAGCCCCCGTGGGTGCTGAGGGACAGAACCAGTGTGGAGGGCACAGAAGGGAAGAGGGAGCCCTGGAGCAGAGCCAAACCCAGCTCCTGTCCATTTATTGAGATGTCAAGGGCGAGCAAAGCCCCTTTGGCCAAAGAGGTGGCAAGGCAAGTCCTGGGGGGCTGCATGTCCACCACCACCATCATCGTCACCAGCACCAGCTCCCCTGGGCTGAGCATACAGCTTGGCTGCAGCTCAGGAGGCCATTCAGCCCTTGGAAACATCTCTACCCTAGGTCAAAAACCTCCTCCACCTCAGGACAAAAACCTCCTCCACCCCAGTACACACCAGGTCCTCTCCCACTCCCCACACTGGAGCACCCCTAGCCACCCCAGCAGGGCTCCCCAGCCTCTCTGAGGGGAGAAACCTGGTTTCCTGTGAAAGACTGTTTGAAAACTCAACAATTTTGTGCCAACAATTAAAGCTTCCCAGCGCAGCTCCAAGTTGCTGCTCCAGCTGGGCCTGATGGGTCCAGCTGGGAGAAGCAGAGATGATGCCCATCACAGAGATCCCTGGCAGGAGCTGCAGCTGCCCTGCTGTAGCTTCTGTGGCTCATCCTTGGGGAGGTAAAGGGTTAACAGTTCCCCAGGAGGAGCCCGGGGTAGCAGCAGGGCACCTGAGCTGTCACTGCCTGGGGTCACTTGGGATGATGATTCACCTTGATGCATGTCAAGATGCATCAGAGCAGCAGTAGTGGATTGACCCTGGCTGGGTGCCAGATGCCCACCAAAGCAGCTCCCTCACTGCCCTCCTCAGCTGGGCACGGCCAAGAAAACAACCAAAGGCTCCTGGGTCCAGATAAGGACAGGGAGATCACTCAGCAGTTACTGGCACGGGCAAAACAGACCCAGCTTGGGGGAATCAGTTTAATTTATTACCATCAAATCAGAGAAGGTAATGAGAAATAAAATTGAATCTTGAAACCTTCACCCTACCCGTCCCTTCTTTCCAGGCTTAACTTCACTCCCAGTTTCTCTACGTTCTACCCCCAGCAGCACAGAGGGATGGGGAATGGGGGTGTGGGGAGTTTGTCACACCTTGTCTTTGCTGCTCCTTCCTCCTCAGGGGGAGGACTCCTCACACTGTTCCCCATGAACCCTGTGAGACAGTCCTCCATGAACTTCTCCAGTGTGAGCCCTTCCCACGAGCTGCAGTCCTTCCCGATCTGCTCCAGGCCAGGTCCCCTCCACAGGGTGCAGTCCTGCAGGAACAGGCTGTCCAACGCGGGCCCCCAGGGAGTCACAAATCCTGCCAGCAAACCTGTTCCAGCATGGGCTTCCCATGGAGTCACAGCCTCCTTTGGGTGCATCCACCTCCTCCAGCGTGGGGTTCTCCATGGGTTGTGGGTGGATCTGCTCCACCATGGACCTCCATGGGCTGCAGGGCAACCTCTGCTCTGGTGTCTGAGGCATCTGCTCCCTCTCTTTCTTCACTGACCTTGGAGTCTGCAAGGTTGTTTCTCCTACATACTCTCTCCTCTCTCTGGCAGCAGTTGTAACTTTTTTCCCTTCTTAAATATGTTATCACAGAGGTGTTGCCACCATTGCTGATAGGCTTAGCCTTG
>NW_010419527.1:1926-2590 GCF_000710305.1 Buceros rhinoceros silvestris | reverse complement strand
ATCAGATACAGGGGAAGCTCCTGGCAGCTTCTCAGAGAAGCCCCCCCTGTAGCCCCGCTGCTGCCAAAACCTTGCCACACAAACCCAATACGGCAGTGCTGGCACGGAGCTGGGGTCAGAAGTGCTGCCTTCACCAGGAAAGTACCAAAATGCCCCAAAGCACTGGCTGGTGCCAGGAGAGATGCGATGAACTGTGAGCTTGCTGGACGTAGAGAGGGACCTGGATGCTTCTGTGCCAGTCCCCAGCACCACTTGGTCCCAGCCACGCTCCTAACCCCAGCACTGGATTTCCCTGGACCCAGCTTCAAGGCCACCCAACACCCATGGCAAAGACCTCGCCATCCCCACCTGGCCTCAGCTGTTCCTGCTCAGCCTGGTCCTGGGGAAGCAGTGCCACCATCCCTGGCTGACACTGCATGTCCCTAAGGGAGCTCCCTGATGGCTTTGAAGCCACTTTCCCCCCCCGCCATCGCAGGCTGCATCACCTTCCCACCCACCTTGTCAGGCTCTGCACCCCATCTGCACCCGGCATGGCACCGCTCTGCTACAACACCCACCACTTTCCAACCATCCCACCCCACGCTCCCGGCAGGAGCAGGGATTTACTGCTGCGAGAGCCCAGGGCTGCACCAGTGCCCCCGTAAGCGGATTACACGCCTGGCTG
>NW_010419527.1:434-1834 GCF_000710305.1 Buceros rhinoceros silvestris | reverse complement strand
GGTGGGCCGGGAGCCGGTGCTCAGCGCTGGGGCTGTCACCGGCCTGGCAGCTACAGCGAGATGGCACACACACAGCCTCATCCCTGCCTGTCACACTGCATCACACCTTCCCCACATAGTGACAGCTCAAGGCAGAGCGGGGCATGGGGGCAGCGGGCCAAGCCTGAGCTGGGAAAGCCCCTGACTGCCCTTTAGCATCTTTCTGCCTGGTGCCGCTTTCCCATGGGAAGTGTTTTCCCAGCCTGTTTCTGCAGGGAAAATGAAGGGAACGTCCCAATATGGAGCTGTACCCACAGCCAGGCTGGCCAAGGCATCCTCAGCCCACCCAAAGGTGACATCCAGATGTGCCACCCACAGCACAGCACACACCGCTCCCCTGCAGCAGCACAGCTGAGCATCCCACGCACAAAGAGCCCATCCCAAAGGCATGAGCTCCACGTGGGACAAGGGCACAGTGGCCACCGCCAAAGCCCAGCTTCGCTGGGAACAGTCTGCATCTTCCCCAGGGCAGCCAATGCCAGGGCTGTGTCCGCTCCAACCTGCCTCCAGACACACAGGATGCCCCCGTCAGCATGCTGGAATCCAAGTTTCCTATTGCCAGCTCTCCTCTCCTCTCCCACCCCATCTCCAGCATCCCAGTTGGGAAACTGAGTCTACCAACAGCTTTAACAGGAGTGGGGTGCTGGGCACCCTCTGGACACCGAGGCAGGCAGCGGCACATGTCCCTGGTCTGGGCATGGTGTCAGTATCAGGCGGACGAGCATGCAGGACTGGACCCTTTCTAACGCATCCCTCAGTGCAGCAGCTCCAGCCCCTTTCCTGCAGGGAGTCCTCCAGCTTGAAGGACCTGCAAGCACCTGCGCGGGGAGATCGGGATGGGACCACGCATGGTGGCTCCCCACAAGCGACAGTGAGGTGAATCTCAGCATGTGGAGACAGGTAAGAAGATCCAGCCCACTACGAGCCAGGAGCAGCAGCTGAGGGGAACTTTTGCTCATCCTGCTAGTCCAGGTGAGCTGTGGACCACTCTGGGGACAGGGAGATGTGTCACCAGTGTCAGGGGCAGCTGTTCCACCTCCACAAGTCTGTCTGCGTGCATCTACACTCACCTCCAGCCTCGCATCACCCCACATACAGGGCTAAGGAAGCCCATCTCCCCTCCAGTACCCAGCTACGGCTGTCATCCTCCCCCTCAAATGCTTCCAAGCCTGGATCTGTCCATCCCCAAAGCCGCGGTTTGGAGCCTTTTTGGAAGGCGCTCCCCAGAGCCGGTTGCAACCCCCTCCTCCAGCCGCCCTCCTATCTGCTTTCACTGCGTCCTGCTCTGGAGGAATGTGCCGGTCCCGTTCCCACGGCGGCTGCCAGGGAAGGAGAGTCGCGATGGTCCCCACCAAGGGCAG
>NW_010419527.1:0-303 GCF_000710305.1 Buceros rhinoceros silvestris | reverse complement strand
CCCCCGCAGCCGAACCCTCCGGTGCCACGCAAGCCCGGCCACAACCCTCCATGTCTCTCCCCACCCCGGGCATGGCAAGTGCCTCAAGGTCCCGGTGGGGACGTGACCCTGACGGGCAACTCCTGCCACCACCGAAGAGAGGTGAGGCAGGACGAGCGGTGCAGGACGGACTCCCGAAGAGGCCGGGGAGACTGTTGGCAGCTCCGGACCTTGCCGGCAACTGCAGAGACGGCTCCAAAGCGCAGCCAGGCTTCAGGCGTGCGCATGGTCCCCGCGGGAGGGCCCGGCCAGGCTGGCAATGCC
>NW_010419526.1:14083-14418 GCF_000710305.1 Buceros rhinoceros silvestris | reverse complement strand
ACTTCAGCCAGCTCCTTCTTAGAAGTTAATGCTGAGGAAGCACCATCAGATTGTGCTTGGAAAGAACCTGCAGCCTGCTAAGCAAGCCCCTCCCCTGACTGCCCAGGCGCGGCTCTAGTCATCAAGCCTCCTCACTTCCTCCAGGTGCTTTTAATTTCTTCCACAAGAGACGCACAAATCTGAGAACCGTGAAAGAAAAACCAGAAATTACGTTTCTGCCATCACAAGCCTCAGTAACTCCTGACTTGCAAGGACAGATGGACAAATGCCTAACAAGCGGGCACACTAAATGTAAGAGTAGCTACAACAAGTGTCTTTGACCATTACACTGTTTC
>NW_010419526.1:0-13944 GCF_000710305.1 Buceros rhinoceros silvestris | reverse complement strand
ATAATCCTTCCCCAAAAAAAGACCCTAGATTACCCTGAGCCTAAGTGTGAGGGAATTCTAGAGTGTGCTCACTATTTTAGAGCACAGCCGTCACGTACATTGCTTCCCCTGAAAAAATCCTCATTTTCATTTTGAAAATAAGGCTCAGGAAGAATCCGAAGACTTCGTGCTTCCAGCCGGCCAGTGTGTCTGCAGCAGCAGCTGTAACTCGGGGTGTCGCTGAGCTCTGCAGAGCCCCAGCAGTGCCACACAGGAAGCCCGCGTGCAGCCATGGGGTGAATACACGCGGGACACTTGTCATAGCTGCACGGATGTGTGTGGGTGAGCAGGGGCAGCAGTTCCAACCACCAACACACTCCGTGCTCGCTGTGCACGCGCTGGAGTGTATCTCTCCACAGAACCCCTGGTAGATCAGCCCTGGTCTGGAACAGCTCACAGGGTAACTACGCAGGGCTTTCATTTAAAAAAATAACTGTAAAAATTCTGCAGCTCCGAAGAGAAAACTGACTGAATAGGATTCCAGAGAGTGAAAGCTCGTGGCAGTTCTTGGGCATTATCTGGTGCACTCAAAAAGAGATGGTCCTGTTTGCACCTGCTGGTATATCAGAAGTGGAACAAAGCGTCTGCACCTTCTGTTTGAGCAAGATGGGAAGCTGATGGTCTGCTGATCCAGATTTAGCGTCTGGGGGATAAAAACAGGTTCACGAGTAACTGGCTGTGGCTCTGTCTGTAAGGCAAGATCACCATAGCCTGTGGACCCAAATGAGAGTTGAAGAGCTTGATGTTTCTGCATACAAGGAGGACAAGCTACTGTCAAGATCTCTGCCACTTCAAACAGGCAGGATGCTGATTTCCTGCCCCGACAGCACAGGACATGGCCAGGGGGTTGCTGATGGCAGCAGTGAGCGTGCTATCATGCTGAGTTTTACTCTGTGCGGCAGTTTTCCTGAAAGCCACTCCTCGAGTGCTTCCTGGTCCACAGCGCAGCATTTATACCGCCAGAGGAAAATCTGCTCCCTGGGACCCAGGGACAGGACACCCGGGAATGGCCGAAAGCTGCGTCAGTGGAGGTTCAGACTGGATGTTAGGAAGCATTTCCTTACAGAGAGTGTGGTCAAACCCTGGAACGGGCTTCCTAGAGAGGTGGCCAATGCCCCAAGTCTGTCAGTGTTTAAGAGGCATTTGGACAATGCCCTTAACACCATGTGTGAACATTTGGTCAGCCCTGAAGTGGTCAGGCAGCTGAACTAGATGGTTGTTGTAGTTCCCTTCCAACTGAAACACTCCTATTCTTCACTTCTCTCTCTTCTCCTTAAAGGGGGCTTTTAAGAAGGACAGAGAGACACTTTACCAAGGGCTGTAGCGACAGAACTAGAGGCAACATTTTTAAACTGAAAGCAGGAAGGTTGAGATTGGACATAAGGAAGGAGTTCCTTACAATAAGCGGTAGTGATCCACTGGTCCCTTCCAACACAAGCCATTCGGTGATTCTATTAATTACAGGTTGATGAATTCTCAGGTGGCATGAAGAATGCTGGGGTTTATATATATAGATGTAGTGTATTTGCATTAAACCACTTGTAAGCCCTAAACAAGATGGGTAATTTCTGTGAAGAAACATCTCAGGCACACGTAGCATTGGCACCATTCCAATGACCCCCCTCCAGTTTCTCATGCCCTGCTATCTACTATGACTCTGTTCCATGCTTTGCGTCACAAGAGATCCACAAAGTGATCGATATGCTTTCAGTAGTCGTTCAAATGACTTCCTTGTTCATTTAAGCAGAAGGGGAGAAGTTACCCAGAACCTCAGAGGTAATTCTCTTTCATCACTGTGGTAAGAGTGAGCTGATCTCAGGTCAATAAATAAACAAAACTTACAAAAATTATCTAGTCAGGTCCTGGGCAGAAATCCTGCTGGAAATGCCAGTCACTATCAGGCAGCAGAGTCACTCGAGATTTTGGGTTCCATGCACTTGCCGTCTTTACAAGTACGCTCCTGCTACTGTCCCTCTTGCAGAATTCATCTAGATTCTGCATTTAGTTCATGTTCTGGGGGGTTTTTTTTGCTAAGTACAACTCACGAGAATAGCTATCTGCAACTGGTAGACCTCTGAGATGCTGGTTCAAATCTGACTGTTAAGCTGCCAACTGCAAGGCTCTGCCTCTAGTTCTAGGTCCAATAATCCATTATTTTTTAATGGATTAGCTCATTCATAATGGATTATGAATTAGCTGAAAATGATAACATACCATTTACAGCTCATATTTGTTTGCCACAGTGCGGTTTCTAAGATACAACTGGATTTTTAAACTACTGTCTGTTTACACCCGTTACCTAGTCTTGATCCATGCAGAACGCGTCAGTGGCACAGTGCTGGATTTTGTGGAGCACCAATTCCCAGCCCTAGAGAAGACGAGATGTGTCACTAAGCGTGCAGTGCTGCCTGGTCATTGTTCGACCCTAGAACTGCCTGCTCTGTTTGTTTTGGAGGGCATTCAGATGTATAACACCAGGAAGGGCAGCCGAGTGTAAGTCCTTTCCCGTTCTCTCTTAAACCTTTGGCAGTTGTCATGCAGGAGGCCTGGAAGAGCAAAATTAAGGAAATATTTGGTAGAAGCAGCAAAATTAGGGCGAGAGCCCTAGGAACTGCAAGGCCCATGTGGGCCCTTACTGCCTTCGAATGGCTTGTCAAAGGCTCTCACTAAAGGCAGATAGCGAGTCCTCGCTTTTATGCCTTGGTTCTTTTAACAGGAATTCACTGAGCACCTCGCCAGGTCTCCTCAATCCCGAGCGACAGAAGATTTGGACACACATTATTTATTAGTATTCTTGCATGGTGGCTGTATTTTCTGAGACTATGGTGGCATCTGAAACAAAAGGGGCTGCCTCCTTGCTTGAATCTCACCTGCAAATCTCTTTTCTGCAGCTTCATTCACCCCAGAAAAAGACAGACCTCATATCTGTGGAAATCTGAACCACTGTAACTGTCAAAGAAACTAAGTCACCGACTGAAAATACACCAAATGTATATGGAAGCCTGTCAGTAACTACCGGTTAATAGAGAATTTTACTTATTTATATGCTTATTTTACTTCCTTAGGAATTTTGTTTTATTTTAATTGCTATTCACAGTTTACAATTTTTTTTTTTTACATCAGCTATAGAGAATGTAGTGAAAAATGAAAATGCTAAAAAGAATAAGGTGTGGCACCTCCACACTGCCCTTGAGGGCTTTCCAAAGGGTACTAAGATACTCAGTAGTCCAGTTACAGCTCAGGAACTGAACTGTATATGGTTACAGGAGAAGAGGTCACATAAATCCAGCATCTGCAACCGTGGACAGCTATGTGACACATGAGCAGTCTAAAAGGAACCTCTGAACAGCCCTCTTTCCATTTACATGACAAGTACTCAAAAAGTAAGACCCTAAAGACCCTTAATACTAAAGCCCCCAGAGCTATAACACCTACAATGCACTATCAGAAGGGAACAGGAAAGCTCAAGCACCCTGACAGTGTCCTTCACACCTTCAGCAGCTGCACTTTACCAGGAAAAGCATCCTGGGAGAAGCACTGCCCCTACACCGTAGGAGAGAGCAAAGGATGCCTACTGTATCCTGCCAGTATGACCTGGGAGAAAATTCCAGCAATTGTTTTTCAACATGATTTTATGAGCAGAACACACCAATACGGGACCCGAGAAGCTCTTTAAGACCACTAAGCATACTGGCAAATGCCGCTACTTATCCTGTTGTCCAGTTCCTGTTGGTTTAGAGGAAGATGAAGGAAAAATTCCAGATGCCAGATTAGGTAACCAGGGGAAAAATTCTAACTTCTTCCCAGCACCTAGTCCCTAAGCCTTGGGTAAATTAAACATAAATAGAGTGCAAACTATAATCAGGGGGGCAATTCAGAAGTCTACACACAGGAGTTTAACGTCACTTCGGATGTTCAAAGGTACCTTGCCTGGCCTCCAGCTCTGGTCAAGAAGGGTGTGAGTCTCTCACAGGGCTAGTGCCACATCTGGTGTGGTTTAGATACTGTAAGGCACCTAAAATCAGAACCACAGAATGGTTTGGATTGGAAGGGACCTTAAAGATCATCTAATTCCAACCCCCCTGCCATGGGCAGGGACATCTTCACCTAGATCGGGTCACTCAAAGCCCCATCCAACCTGGCCTTGATCAGCTCCAACTTCTCTGGACAATCTGTTCCAGCCCCTCACCACCCTCACAGGGAAGAACTTCTTTCCTACATCTAATCTAAATCTACCCTCTTTCAGTTTAAAGAGTTTAACCCTTGTCCACTACATGTCCTTGTAAAGAGTCCCTAAATGACCCTAAAAATGACACTGAACTCCTAGGTTTAGGAACCAGGATTGCTCCTCAAGGGTCAGATTCATAAACTAAATGTAGGGATGTAACATGCCTACATGCAAGCTAATTCCCTCGTGGTCCCCTTTATAGCTGATGGAGAACAAGAGAATAAAATCAGAGGAGTATGGGATGAGATTCATCTTCTAATATAGATGCTTACATTTGGCCAGGTCTTCTCCTAACTTTTCTCCCAGAGACATTAACAAATCAGTCTTCCAAAGCTTCAATGCTCAGTCTTCAACTGTTCTAACTCCAAGATTACCTCTATCCTGACATCCATTCTACCAAGATCCCGCTTGAAACTTCCGATACTTTACATCAGAACCTGCCTAGGAGATGGGTGGTTCCAGAACTTCGTCTTTAAAGGGCTAATAGAGTAAAGAAATTGGAGCAGGCTTTTTCCCTTTTCAGTTTACTTTCAAACGTAACTTCTACAGTAGGACAGATCAGCCTAACCGAACTTCAGGCGTCTTCATTGCAGAACATTTCCATGAATGTCTGATGTCCACGCTACTACTACTACCAGTCACCAAAATCTGGTCAATATGGTGAAATGAGTAACTGCCTCACACTACAGTCGACACCCACAGGAAGGCTGATGAATCCTACCATTACTGTACAACACTTTGTGAGCCATCGAATTGTACTGATAGTTCTTCTGCACCCTGTTCCAGGGCCATAATGCAGCCAGCACAGTTGAACACGGTATTCCAATGGTTCTCTTACAGAGCTGCATTTGAGACAAAACTGCCTCCCTGCTCCTGCGAGTACATTGTGGATGTTGCCGTGGCACTGCACTTCAGCTCGTGGGCTACTATGATAGCCATCAGCTTTTGCAATTGCTGCTGGGATACAGTCTCCTTTTCCTAAATATGAGATGGATTCTCAACATGTGCAGGAAGTAACTGTGATACTTCAGTTTATGAAGTGATCCAAGGTGCTCTGTACACCTGCCCTGTCTTCTATTTTATCGACTTTCGTAAGAATCGAGTACCTAAAAGCTTTATCACATGTGGTTTTACTTCTCTGATCCAAATATTAGAGACAAAACCTAACGCTGAACTGTGTGCACATCTGTTAAAAACAAACCTATCCAACCATTATTTTTTGAAACCAAACTTCTTAATAACTTAAGGTGCCTATTTTAATTTTGAATGGTCTGTTACCCAGTGTATACCACAACTGCTTTTTAAAAGGTTAAGAGTATGTGAACGAGGACTAGTAAATCATCTGATGTAATACAGCCAACCACTAGCTTAGCACTGAACATTGCAAGTCAATGAGTATCTGCCTCGCACACTGCAACTCAGCACTTCACCGTCCCATTCTACCAGCGCCTGCAGTCAGCTGGGTCCGAGGAAGATGAAAAGCCCTAAATACATTTATCCAGTTGTGCAATCAGGAAAACTACTTCCTGGCTCCTTCGGAGAAGTCCTACAATGTGAGCCTTGATGACCACTGCTATTTTAATGCAGAGAGGGAAGAGCAGTGGCCAGCGTTTGCAGCACGCAGTCCTGCTCTTACAAAAGGCCTGACACAATCAGAGTGGAGGAGAGAGAAGAGTAGAAAAGTGCAGATACAAAGGGTAAAAAAGAGCCACAAAATCTTTCAGCCTGAACACCCTGGTCACTTGTACACCCAGGAGATAACGTTCCTCCCAGTAACCACATTTAAATATATATTAGAAAGATTGTGGGTAGAAAGATATTAGAAAGATATAAATACCAAATAGCTGCGAGTTAACTGTTTTCTTAGTGAACTACTTCAGTGTCTGTTTACTCTTATTGCAGGGAAAAAGCATCTTCTGTCACAAAGAAATCTTTAATTCGGATTTTAACTGTATTATAATGTCCCTAATCGCCCAGTGGAAAAATTACCCAATACCAGACCTTCTCTCTGTTCAAGCGCAGTGTAAATCACTTCTCTGCTTTCTCCATGATGAACTGAACAGACTTTCTCCTGGCAGGGCTTGTCTCCTGTCGCTGGACAATGTTTGTGGCTTTTCCTGAAGAATTCTCTGAACTTTCTCTGGTAATTTAATTCTTCACATCACTGGATCTTCAATTCTGGAACTGCAACCTTCATTCTGGATTTCTGGATACTGATTTGTACCAGACTGTATTAAAATACATTTAATCAGATCATAGTGTGGTGATTTTTACTGTTATTTACTGTTATCTAGTAATGATATGTATAAATATGATATTTCCTATTTCCTCAAACTTTATTTTATCCTTGAACTTTACTAGACTAGTTACTGACTATGTAAATACCCTGTTGAGCTCCTGAGCAGCACTGGAGAAAGACTCAATTGCTGGTAAGTGTGTTGAAAATGAACATTATTAATAGCTTCTCTTTAATGATTGATACTAGTAAATTACTACTTCACTAACTACCTAATGAAGACCTGTTAATTTAGCATAATGTAGGATTTTAATCACATTACAGAAAGCATTTATTTAGATGATTTGGAGAAGTCGAGGCTTATTATAATAAGTAGACTAACACCTTCACCTACCAAACTGCGTATTTGCTTGAATCCCAGAGGGCATATAACGAGATCAGGTTTTTCCCTTGTGTAAATCCCCCAGCACTGGCAGTACGTGGGTCCTGTTGCATTATCCTGGCCTTTCAGCTCACATGGTTAGGTTTTTTTTTCCAAAGTTCCCTGCAATTATCTTGGCTTTTAATAATTTCCGTGTTTGTTATAACTTACTTTCAGTAAACTTTGAGAGATGCACTTTCATTCCCTGAAATGACTTTAGGATATTTATCCAGCTAACTACGGGCCGTTAGGGTATGGATTGTGATCAAATTATTGCAAAGTAAACTGACTTTGCACAAACATATAACGACCCGCAGCACCCACCACACCTCACCACAAAGGAAACGCAATACCTTCTGCAACATAAGACCTGCCCCAGTGACAACCCATCGATTTTCCTGAACCCCAAGCGGCCACTGGCCAACAGCCTTGCTAGTTCGGTTGAATGAACAGTTACAGTAACAGCTTTTGACAAAAAGTCAGGACACCACTGTAGTAGCTGAAGTACCAGCAATTATTAAATTGGTTCTTGCTTAAGATGTCTCATTGTCTAAGGCTCACTAGACATGATAAACAGACGAAAAATGAGCAGCGAGGTACAAAGGCACGACCAGGAGATGTGCAAATCTAGCACTGTACATACAGTCGGCTGTGGAAGTCAGTGGTCTGTAGGCAAGGAACTCAGGCAGCTTCTACGCAGACACTGGACAAACAAATCTTTGATTCAGTTTCTTAACATAAGGAGAAGCATAGGAGAACCACCGCCACAGTTCCATGGAATCCGTCATGAAGAGCACACAGACCACAATGAAACATCTGTGAGTTTATTTTTACACAGATTCCAGACTAGCTTTCATTTTCCATTTGACAAGTCACCACACTGGCTCCCATCTTCTCCATACAACTTTGCATTCACTGTTCCTCTGATTTTGCAGTCACTCAGAATTGGTATTTCATGAAGTCAGGACAAAAAGCACTGATCCACAGCTCTAGAAGGCTGTTACCATTACTCGTCATTCCATGCAGTTCTCTGCTACCATTTCATAAAATCAAGTTCATAAATTAACAAGTACCAAGAACAACCAGTCATGATCAGAACCTTACCATAGGAGATAGTGAGTGAACCAAAGCTGCAAACTTTAGTCCTTTTCAGGAAAACCTTCCTCTGAGCATAGCAGACGGGCCAGCGATGAACAGACAGGTACAGAGAAGGTTATAGAAAGGGACACATATTCAGGACACCGGCTCTTTAGGACTTACTTTTTGGCATGTTAATATGGGATAGCTGTTGGATTTTTTTTTCAGGAGGAAGCTGAAGGAGAAAAAGAAGCCAAGCTTTGTAGCTGGTATGAGTAACTCCTCCCATGCTTAGGGGCAGTGGATAAAGAAAAGCACGAAGGAGCTTGTTGGAAACTTAACAAGTGGGAGATGAAGGCTGATATAATGGGCTGATGAGAGGCAGGGTTCTGTCTCTCAGCAGCAAAGGTCTTCTCCACCCGTCTGCTTGGGCTTTCCCAGAGACACTGGTTTTGTTGCTGCTGTGCTGATGCACGGGTAGTAGTAACACAATCACTCCCCTCCCCAGCAAAACCAAAGCTAGCAGAGAAGAAACAGGAGAAGAGAAAGCAGCATGCCTGTGCCATTGTCAAGAGGTTTTTCTGAGGAGGGAATCCTCAAAAGAAATTTTCCTTTGGCTGGACCTGAGGCCTGTTTCTGTTCCTATCGGTGTAATCGGGGGTGACTTTGCCAGCCTTGATACCTTTCATGAACGTACGCTTTTTGTGAGGTGCAAAAGCTATCAGACCCTCTTAATAATGGCAGGAGAAAGCAGTGATGTGATCACAGTCTACAGCTACCTCTGCACAGAAAGATGTTCAACCATAAGGAAATGTTTAACGTAGGCAGAGCAGGGAAATGTAACTAACTGATGAAGCTAGATGTAAAACCTCTCCCTTTACCTCTGGACTAACACTAAGAGCAGAAACTGGAAAGTACCATAGACCTGTTGGCTCGTGCATCATTTGCTGCCTGTCCCTGTCATGTTCTGTTTCAATGGACTTTGTTGGTTTTTCTGAAAGAGGAGTATGAAATTCGTTTCAGCTATGCTGAGTGGATGATGGCCACAAAGCCCTATAGATTAAAAAATAAATAAATAAAGGACCTGCATCTTTCTGGATTCTTTGTGAGAGGAGTGAATCAGGAGCGATGGACTGTACCTACCCAGTCTAAGCAAAAGGAAACCAGCTCAGTGTTTCCTTTCTCACTCATCTGCTGCCTGATGTCAGCCCTTGCTGATGTCTCAGCACCTCAGGCTGGCTCTATCTTCCTTCCCAGTGCTGACTCCAGTGCTTGTTGTTACGTGTTCTGCCTGCACAGCAAGTTCCCAGACTGCCTCTCTCAGATGATCACTTCCCTGGCTGGACCTGTTCTCTGCTTCAAGACACTCCCAAAAGCTGAGGCCTTCCAGGTCTGTATGCACCAGCAGAGGGAACTGCTCGAGAGGGAGCACGGCTGCGTCGCTCCCTGGAAAGGGCCAGCACGCTGCCCAAGACCTCCTGCGTACGTGCCAGCACAGGCACAAACTGCTGGGCTTAAACACTGTGTCTGTTCAGTGCCCTGGATACCAGCAAGAAGAGAAAGGCAGCACAGGCAGAAGAATTCACTTTAGCCTGCTGGACTCCACAGCCAGCTACAAACCCCTTCTGCTATTAACATCTGAAGGTCTTCAAGAGATGAATCAAAGAGATTTTGAGAGTCAAAGCAGCAGCAATTGGTACACCCAAGAGAAAAACGCAAAGCAGCGTTTTCCATAGGGTGGTCCGGCAGGCAGGACTGCATGGGCCACAGCTGCCCACACACCATGTTCTGTGACATCACTTACATCTCCTACACAGGGCTGTGAAAAATGTTCAGATTTCCAAAATGTTTAGAACCTCCAAAGTTTGGAAATCAGTTATTGAAAAAAAAAACTATTCGGCTTGATAAAATAGAAAAGATTGTATGAAAACAAGTTGTTGATGTTCTGGAAGGGTCAGTTTTAGGAGAGGACAGTAATGCCTAAGGTAAAACTACTCGAGCAGACATTGTGACAATATGACACTGAAAACGCTGGTTTGCTCTTAAGAAAATGATCTGGGGAGGGACCTGTCTGCTGGACTATGATTTAAGGTGCGGGGTTTTTTAACTCTGCATTGTGTGATGGAGGGACAGCTAGTGCCTCCCAATCCTGCTGCAGCAGACAATAACCGTTAGTGGCAGTGACAGAGACATCCTTTCCAGGAGCTACTCCTGCATGTGCCAAGGACTGGGCTCTGCTGGGAAAGGATGTCTCCGGTTAAGGCCTCTCACTCGCCAGTCTCGCAGTGCTGTGCCCGTAGCACTGTTAGTTTTCACATGTACCTCAGGATTCATGGTTTTACCATGGCACATTGGCAAGGAAATTTTACAAGCACTGTGGCAAAGGACGCTGGCTACCTCCCTGAACAGCTCCTCTCACTAAGCACGGCTCACACAGGTTCTCCAGAGCAGCATGGTGAAATGTGGGTGATGGTCCAAAGCGGACCTTTTTTCAGCCAGAACTGTGTCTGCTAAGTCCTCACAGCAATTATTTTTCCTCTTTCCATTTTCCTTTCTTTATTTGCTGCTGAAGTCTGTGTTCTCATTCTCGACGTTTTCTTGGTTTAGGCTGCAAGCTCAAAGCCTAGGTTACCATTAAAATTTCTGTTTGGAAGATGAAACTATGGAATTTGTTATCCTTCTTACAGTGTCATGTATACAAGCACCAGCCCTTTTCTTTTGGTCCTCTGGCCAACCCCTACTCGTGACTCTGTGTTAAAGCATCTGAGTGAATGTGGTCCCACTCTTTACTCCAGATGGTCTCAGACAGATCTCAGACAGCATTTTCAAAAAATGCTACATCTGCTGCTGTAGTCCAGGAGTTTCACTTCTGCCGAAGCCATGGTCATCAGATGAGAAATTGTTTCAATTAATATAATCAGTTCGTTCACTGAGCTTCCAGAGATTACGCATTTATCTTCTATATGACATACATTTGTCAGCTGACCCTACGAACGGCATAATAAACTCCTCCTGTATCTCAGGTGAGGAGTAAATGTACTGAACGCTATAGGCATGTGGCCTGTAGTGCTAGGAGCCCTGTCAGCACCTCAGAACACCCAAGGGCCTCCCACTCACCCCTGCTTGTCAGCCAGTGCAAGGCAACCCACAAAACGTTCTTTGCTGGAGAATCGAGAAATTAGCCAGATACGCCCCTGGAATACCCAGGGGATCTTCCTACAGACCAGAGGAAGGGAAGGGAAAAGGAGCAGAAAAATTACATGTTGTAATTTTCCTTGTGAAGTGGTAATTGAGACATCATCAGCACATCAATCTGAACCATCCTGTGCAACAAAGAGTACGGAGCGGCATGGAGAGTTGCTAGGGCAAAACTTGATGTTTACAGCTTCTGGAAAACGAAACACGAGCCTGTGAGCAAAAGGGGCCTCTGACAGAGCAGAGCACCCAAAGAGACAGAATCACAGAATCACTTGGGTTGGAAAGACCGTTAAGATCCTCGAGACCAGCCATAAACCCAACGCTGCTAAACCACCGCTACCCCACGTCCCTAAGCACCACGTCTGCAGGAGCAACGCTCATGCCAAGCTTACTCTTTCAGTCAGTCCCTTTCCTCGGGTTTTTACTCACTAGGCAGCAAGGGTAAGGAAGTCTACACAGAGAACTTCAGGAAAAGGCCCAACAGTGTAAGGTATAATCTGGAGAAGGAGAACTGCAGGCTGCCCTTGACTTTTACTTTCCCCACATCCAGATTTTAAAAATGCACTCACTACACTCTTCTTCTTCATTCGGGCTACAAAAATCCAGGCAAACGGGGCCTGATAAGCAGTCCAAAAGTGTTCCGTTTAACCGTAAAATACAAAGAAGTCCAATCCTGCAAAGTTTGGAGGTGAATTGCAGCAGCTTGGAAAGTTGCAATGGCCTGAGAAACAACATATAGAACAGAGGCGCCTGTGTCCTCAGCCAGGACACTGCTCTGGCACAATCACACCAGACTGATCCTGGCACGTGACATTTCCACTTTTCCCTTTGACATTCTATTTTCCTTACCATCACACAAAGAGCAGAACCTTTTTTTCCTCAGAATACTACAACTTCCACTGCTGAGTGACAGCAAATACAGCTCTCTCTTAATCCCTCAAACAGGACCCTAAAGCCCCTCAGGTAAATGGAGGTAGGCCAAAATGAAACCCACTTTCTCTACCCAAAGTGCAGCCCTGTCCCGGGGTGAGAGCATGCTATGTTTTTCCTGTCTGGCTGCCTCTGCATCCCATGAAAGCACACACTAGGCTGTGAAAAGGGATCCTGGGCCTCCAGTGCTCTGCGCTGCTGGAACAGTCACTGCTCTATTCTGGGGCAGGTTTGTTGTCTGGAGTCCTTACTCGTGTATGTTTGGCCTCGATCACAGCTGAACTTATTGCAACTTTCATGAATTACCTGTTTTCAGCAGAAGGGGGATGCTGTAGGGACTTCTGTCCCTTTGCAGGTGCCTCCTTCCCCTCTAACCGAGTTCTCGGCCATAACTGACCTCTATTGACCTTAGTCAAATCAGAGTGACAGGACCACAAGACCTTCCCACTCCCCTCTGCTCACATGCACCACCTGAGGTCTGTCAGACAGATTCACATCTCTGGAAAAAATGAGTGAGTACCTGCACGTGTGCCTGTGCATGCCCGTGTCCACATGCATCTGTCTGTGCCTCTGCAAGTACCTGCATGAACGTCTGTGTCGCTGCTTGCAGGCCATGTTGGCAGATAGCTACACACCCCGGCGTGTGGAGCGAGGTCAAAGCAAGGGAAGGTGCGGTGGGACTCGGGAGCTGCTGCTTGGCTCTCAGCCTGCTGCAGACCCTGGCCCTTCCAGTGCTACCACCAGTGAAGTCCTCTTTGTCCCAGTCTCTTGACCACGCATCCCTACAGCGTCTCCTCTCCAAGAAGAAGGGCAGCTCCGGCTCTGTCGTGGGAAGCTGAGTCAGGCTGAAAGATCTCTTCCCAAAGAGAGGAGTAAGTTCAAAAATACCCACTCCTCGGTGGTTTTCTCAAACGAGATGGGACACGGGTTCGCTGAAGCGTTCACTAGGTTTTGATCAGGCCACCTGAGGACTGGCAGGTCTCTTCCCACACCTACTGTCTGTGCTGGGACGCTCTCCCTCCTCCCTCATCTCTCTCCTCTCCGCCTGGGACTCTCCTTTCTCCCATGGCGCCAGTCATGGCGTGGCTGGGAGCTCCTGCTACTGGAGTCTTTCTGTGTTGAAGCAGCCACCTCCTGCCCAGAGACTGCCTGCAGAAGTCCCTGCCCCAGATCCTGAGTGCCCAGTCCTGAGCAGGACGGGACCTCTCCAACCCTCGCCCACCACCTCACGCAGCCATTCAGGTACCCCAGGAGGTGCCTGCACTTCTCCTACCTTTCCAGGTGAGCCAGGGCAGGTGGTGGATCGTGCTCTCCGGCTCTCCTGGACGTGCCTGCAGCCTGATTCACGGGCACCTCCGAGCCTAGGAGAATCAAGCTCCACCCAGGGCAGAGGGTGAGTAAGAGTGAGAGAAAGGCAAACTCCGGAGAGTTATTCCCTCCCCAGGATTGCAGGGGAGCCAGAGATAAGGGCTGCACATTCCTGAGCCGCAGGCGGCCTCTCCCTTCCCGTCTGCCCTGAGCCTGTCAGACCAGCTCGGGCCTGGCTGCAGAGCAGGCCTGGGATCAGGCTCAGTGCTGGCAGCCGGGCACAGACCTTGGCCACCCGTCGTCGCACACTCGGCCCGGCACACCTCAGTCCAGCAGCCGCCCAGGGAAGGGGGTTTGGGCTCATCTGGGACTTCTCATGCTCTTGTTGGGTCTCAGCTGGGACTTCTCATGCGCTGGGGTCCATTTGGGGCACAGTGGTGTACTGCAGCAGCAGCTCCTGGGCAACAGCACCGTTGCAGCAGGAGTGATGAGGGCGTAGGGCCAGTG
>NW_010419525.1:0-7017 GCF_000710305.1 Buceros rhinoceros silvestris | reverse complement strand
CACTTCCTTACAATTAGTTCTTACAATATAGATCTTCAATAGTTCTTACAATATAAATCTTATGTAAAACTAATGATCATCAAAAATATTAAGTTGCATTTTTAAACTATGTAAAGAGCACTTACTGTTACATGGCACCAGGAATTCACAAAGGCCCTCATTCCTTCTAGAGGCACGCGTATAAAAAACATATAAAGTAGATAATCTGTGGGTACTTAGCTTTGACCAGTGAAGAGTGTCCCCATCTTACCTTTCCATTATGTTTATTATGTTCTTTCAGTATCAAGTTTAATCTAGATCCACACAAGTCTGCCTATTGTCTGTAAAGAGTCCACTTCAGAGTGAACTACATTCATCCACCAATACAACGTAAATAGTAGTAAATAATGACTTACAAGGAAAACAAGCTATCCAATGCCACAAAATCATGTCACACAAACCAGTACTTTAGAGAGGTAGCGCAGCTGGTCCAGCGTGGTATCATTTCCAGAACTGATAGTAAGAATATCAATGCATGTCCATATTACTGTGGCCAGTACACCCCTGAGTGTAGGGCAGGACATGAACAATAACAACAACCCCATCTTTCATTTCTGTATAAGAAAGATCCAGAAAGATGCTGTAATTTAAATGGGAACTGATCTCTGAAAATTTATTGAAGGTCAGATATAATTTATTGATCATTGACCATACATTGATCATATATTGATCTCATAAGACCAATATCTAGTTAGCAGCTAATATACTGTAATTTTTATGCAGAAATTTCATACAATAGGAAATTTATAGCTAGGAAAAGTGAGGCTGTAGAATCACAGAATCATCTGGTTGGAAGAGACCTTTAAGATCATCGAGTCCAGCCATTCACCCTGCACTGCCAGGGTCCCTAAACCATGTCCCTCAGCACCACATCTACACGGCTTTTAAACACTACTAGAGATGGGGACTCCACCACCTCCCTGGGCAGCCTGTTCCAATGCTTCACAACCCACTCTGTAAAGAGGTTTTTCCTAATATCTAACCTAGATCTCCCCTGGTGCAACTTAAGGCCATTTACTCTCGTCCTGTCACTTTTCACATGTGAGAAGAGACCAACCCCCACCTCCCTGCAACCTCCTTTCAGGTAGTTGTACAGAACGATAAGTTCTCCCCGAGCCTCCTCTTCTCCAGGCTAAACAACCCCAGTTCCCTCAGCTGCTCCTCATAAGATAAGTTTTTTAAACCCTTCACTAGTTTTGTTGCCATTCTCCGAACACGCTCCAGCACCTCAATGTCCTTCTTGAAGTGAGGGGCCCAAAACTGGACACAGTGCTCAAGGTGTGGCCTCACCAATGCCGAGCACAGGGGGACAATCACTTCCCTCCTCCTACTGCCCACACTAGCCAGGATGCCATTGGCTTTCTTGGCCACCTGGGCACACTGCTGGCTCATATTCAGCCAGGTATCAATCAGCACCCCCAGGTCCTTTTCTGACAGGCAGCTTTCCAGCCACTCTTCCCCAAGCATTCCAGGGGGTTGTTGTGGCCCAAGTGTAGGACCTGGCATTTGGCCCTATTGAACTTCATACAACTGGCCTCAGCCCATCGAGCCAGCCTGTCCAGATCCCTCTGTAGAGCCTCCCGACCTTCAGGCAGATCAATGCTCTCCCCCAACTTGGTGCCATCTGCAAACTTGCTGAGAGTGCACTCAATCCCCTCATCCAGATCATTGATAAAGATATTGAAGAGGACAGGCCCCAGCACTGAGCCCTGGGGCACATCAGTTGTGACCGCTGCCAGCTGGTTTTGACTCCATTCATCACCACTCTCTGGGTCTGGCCATTGAGCCAGTTTTTGATCCAGTGAAGTGTGCATTCATCCAAGCCGTGATCAGCCATTTTCTGCAGAAGAATGTTATGAGAAACGGTATCAAAGGCCTTGCTAAAGTCCAAGTAGACAACATCCACAGCTCTTCCCTCATCCACTAAGTCATAGAAGGAGATCAAGTTGGTCAAGCAGGACCTGCCTTTCATAAACCCAGGCTGACTGGGCCTGATCACCTGTTTGTCTCGTACATGCCACATGATGACACTCAAGATGATCTGCTCCATGACTTTCCCCAGTGCTGAGGTCAGACTGACAGGCCTGTAGTTCCCTGGGTCCTCCTTCTGGCCCTTTTTTTAGTTCTTGTATCTTGTGATATTCCACAACCTTCCCTAGGAGGTCTTTGCATTTGATTCTCTTGAAAATTGAACAGCTCATATCCAGGAAGGCCACCTGATTTTCAATTTTAGGACCTAACTGTAAGTTTTGATAATTCACATGTAATCAAAGCTTAAGGCAATAGTAATGCTGAACAACAAATTCCTTTCATAACTTTATTTCCATTACATGTTTAATACATGGTAGAAAATGGCACTTTACATAAGGTATCTTTGCCTATAAACTTCTGCTTCTTCTCTAACTTGCAATGCCTGAATACTATTTGAAAAAAAAATTAATTATAACTGTTTAACCAGACATCTCACTGAAAAATATTTCTTTTGTTACTGAATTTAAAATTGTACTGCTACTACAATAATTCTACCAAGTCAATTTTTAGAAGAGTGTTTTTTAAGATTTCGTTTACAGCATTTGGGCTCTTACAGCAAGGATTACTGTGGTGATCACATTTTGAAGTATATCTTGACGTATAAATTATTCATCAGAAAAGTTGTGGCAGTAATATTACCAGTCCATTTCCCAAAACAAGGAAGCTTCAGCTCAAACCAGAACATAAGCATATATTACACTGGTAATATTACAGCCACACAAATACGTTCCTTTTTTACCTATCTGGTCAATTGCAGCATTGTCAGCCTGCAAAATGCATATTAATTTATGTGACATTATTGGAGCAGTATTCCACATTGCCTTAATAGGTCTTATCTTCCTCTGACTTCTAATCTATAGCACATCTAAATAGCTTGAAATTTACCACCTCCTGCAAAACACCAGTAATTACTGTATAGAGTGCAGAAAGAGAAAAAGTAAGAAACAGCTACAGGCTCATCTTCTGAGCTGGTTTAAAATACAACAAATTGAGGTAGGATTTTGATCCCTGACACCTACTTTACATTGGCCTTTGGCTTGTAAGTTCAGTGAGGATACATTCCAGCTGAGTTTCATGGAACTTTATAAGGATTTGTGCACTGAAGAAAATATGGTGGACCAGGTACAGTAAATTCATTCACAACAGGCACAGCATGCTGCAGTTTAATCCCTTGTCACCAATGGGACAAGGCTTACATTGCTTAAGTGATAATATGCTAATCCCAACTTCTGGTACCAAGAGGTTAATATGATGCCTCTGCTTTAGTAACTATCACTAAGACTTACACATTAATGGAAAATTGATGAAACTCTTTAGCAATTGTAACACCCTCTGGAGAAAACACACAATTCATTCATAAACTAAATCTGATAAGCAAATAATTTAAGTCATTTATCAAATTCAAAAGCAGTTGGGAACTGCAAAATAAATATTGCTTTTTTTTTTTCCAGCTACAGAGATAGAAATTAAATAAGTTTTTATAAAAGAACAATGCTTTGCAATGGAGAGGGAACTGCAGCTTTTTCTGTTTGACAGAGTATTTCAGAGGAGACGTGTTTTCCTTTGATGTGAAGAAAAACAATCTAATGCCTTTCATCCCAGCTTCCAGATTTGAGGTGCAGCTAGTGGCCCCATTAACATTGCTGATGATTAACACTTTCAATGTGATTTTATTTGTGAATTTTCATGTTAGCAATGAAATTCATCATATTGAAAGACTAAATGTAAGTGGAAGAATCAGACGGTGAAAGTGCATCTGTCACTTCCTTTCTTTACTGACACCATTTACTGTTTGGATCTCTGATTTCCACTGAGACAGGTTTGGAAACTCTTCTTCTTTTACAATTTCATGTGCCTTAGAGGAATTCCTTACCCAAATCATGCTGCTCTGAAACAAGCCTCCTGCTGATAAAAATCCATAGAAATTGCTTTTTATCTTGTTGAGTTACATACAGCTTGTTTCCCCCAACAGATGCATTAAATATGCACAATGACATCACAGAGTTGCTATATGGGGGCTTTCTCTCATAAATCAGATTCAGTGTCAGATTGTATCCATCATGTGTGCATTTGAAAATGTGTTTGTGACAGAGATTAAAATGTCTGTCCTGGCTTAGCCCACATAGACAGGTCACTCGACAGTCTCTCCCGTTTTGAAAGTGTCAGTAGAGGCACCTATAGAAAAAGAGTGCAGAGGTGGAGGTCATGAGCAAATATGGTCCAAACATCCTTGTTCCTCCTTTTAGACTTCAATGTTTTGTCCATATTGCTCTTCTGGAGTGTATTATCAAGAATGTTAGTCTAATCTCAGAGGGAGGTGATAACCTGCCTCTGGAAAGATCCTGGAAATGAGTCAGGGTTTGGAAATGAAGCGAGGGAACTAAACATTTGAGCATAAATCTATCTGTGAACGGTGTTGTTCAGGTTGATGGAGGATGGTATATTTTCCTTGGTCACTGTGAGATAATATAGTCCTGTATTTCTAAATCATCCCAGTCTCATGTTGAACTAGATTCCTTTTGAAATATTATCATAAAGACAAAAGGTGAGATATTATGGGTTCTGTTAGAGGTAAATATAAACAGGAGCTCAAAGATGAGGAGGTTTTTTCCTGGATGCTGAAAAATTCAGTCACAACTCAAGATCCCAAATTTTTAAAAGCATCTCAAATATTCCTGTGCTTTGACTCCTTAGTCTCACATTATACACATTTCTACAATCTTGTAGGACAGCAAAAGCAGTACAGCCAATTATTTACTCTCAGATTAACATTAACTTTTCTGTCATAATATCAGACGTATTGTACTGAAACAACAAATCACTTCTCTCCCACTTCATAGAATCATAGAATACCAGGTTGGAAGGGACCTCAAGGATTACCGCGTTCAACCTTTCTTAGCAAAAGCAAAGTATAGACAGGATGGTCTGGCACTCTGCCCAACTGAATCCTAAAAGTGTCCAGTGTTGGGGAATACACTTCATCAAAGAATGTAGGACAATTACAGGAGTATTCACTTCCATGACTACTAAAAAAATAATTTTGCAAAAAAATCAAACCACAGCCATGGTGGTGTTGTGTTTCTATTAATAGCAGTGAAATACATCAATGTCAGTTATCTTACAGGTATAATAAAACAGGTATTTTCCCATAAATATGTGTTTCTCATTAGATTATTCACTAATCATTATTAGATTAGAAAAGTAATTGAGCATGAAACACCCTCCATAAAACTGAAGCAACTATAATCTGCAAGATCAATAATAAATAAGCCTTATACACAGTGGTTCCAGTTTATTCCAGGTGTAACTGACTGGTTCCTGAATTATACTGTCCTTTTCGAGTACTGTCATGATTCTCTGTAAACTATTAGAATTTACATGGTTTTGTCAAATATATTCTATAGTAAAAGATTTTTCAAAAATATTTGTTTTAATTAGCACTTCTGACTGAATAATAACACAAAATTTTGTTTTCATGACTTTCTCCCTTTTCGTAAAGATCATGTAAAATGGAGAACCACATTGCCCTTAGAGCAAATTTTTGGTTTTCTGATGGTGGTGGGTTTTTATGTGCCTTTCAGGAAGTAGAAGTAGTAGCAGAAGTAGTTGTAAATATCCAACAGCTTCCATTCCAAGTCTTTATGGTAAATTGCCAGATGCTGGCAGTTAAAAAGAAAAAAATCTGCATTATTAAATTGTCAGTTTCCTGACAAATTCCTGAGGCATAGCCAGAGTATAGTGTATTTGTTCCATGTTCAAGAGGTTTTTGAAGATTAATTTTATTGTTCATAAGCTTGCTGCAAATAGCTGCATTATAGATGTTCATACCTGACAAATTTATTTTCAAGTTTATTTCAAGTCTTGAGCTTGGTTAACCTGTAGAAACCCTGCTGTATAGCTGCAGTCATGAAAACCTCTGCGGTTTCTGTGGCCTAGCCATCAGTTTGACAATATCACGAAGATTCAACACACAATTTGGTCCTTCTTTGGAAACTCTTCAACACTGATTTCCCCTTGTACAGTCAACTCCTCATTGCCCATACATTTGGAAAATAGCTGTGACTATAAGTCATTTCAGTGTAAGACCTGTTACTTCCTTCTACTATTTCATGTTCTGCTTGGCTTCTAGAAATGGCCACCCTCTGAGGAGATGGAACCAGTGACACTGGACTAGTGATGCTTAGAAACTGGCCATCCATGCCTCCATCACAATGCATTTGGAGGATAAACATGGACTAAAAAGTAGCTCACCTATGAGTCCACTTAAACATAGGAGAAAATGCCACAGTGTGTGGAAGTGAGAACTTGCAGGGGAACTCTGTAACACGTATTTGTCCAGTGCTCCCTCCACCTGGAGAATTTCTGTTTCCCATATTGACTTGGATCTCAATGGCAAAAAAAAATCCCCAGCATACTGCTTTGGTTCACATGGGTACAGCTGTCATCTAAATTAGATAACATATTTCTTCTCTAACATAATATGCTTATGCAATTTAATTAGTGTGAGGTGCAGCCACAAATCCTAACAGTTTCTGTAGGAATTTCTACCAAGGGAGCACCTGACCCAGATGAAACAACCCGCAAACTAAAAGGTCCAGTGCAGTTCAGAGCTCAGTGAAGATCCAGCCTAGAGTTTTTTCTCTCTGATTAGCTAATCCAGGATCTCAAATATAAAGATACACAGGAAAAAAGAGCCAAAAACCTAGGTCCTGATATTAAATGTATGGACTAACGCCATAGGATAAAAAGGCTAAAGCCAAGAAACAATTAATGGAAACCTATCACATTCTTAGACAATGACTTAAATTCAAGAGGTTATAATTTCTGAAATTATATATCTTCATTTTATATATATTTTAAATAATAGAATTTTAATATAATTTAAAATTTGATGATCTCTTTATAAAGATTCTAGAATATATATATATATATCCCCTATATGTTTCT
>NW_010419524.1:9255-10747 GCF_000710305.1 Buceros rhinoceros silvestris | reverse complement strand
ACTGCCCGGGCTGTCCCCTCGGGACGGGGTACGCGCGGTGCCTGCCTTCGGCACCCTGTGTCCCCAGGAGGGAGCGGTGGCAGAGCCGGGGAGCCGCTCCCTGAGCCGAGGGTGAAGCCCGGGGACGTTCGTGACACCGCGACCCCCCCCAGCCCTGGGTGGGCTCTGTCCGTCTGTCGTTGATCTCTACTTTTAGTTGTTCTGAGGTAATTTCTGACTCGCGAGTAATGCCTGAGCAGTGCTGGTGTCTCTAGACAGTAAGTCCATGCCGGGTCCTCTAACGGCAGAGTCCTTACAACAACAACAACAAATAAAATGGTGTGAGTGTGTTTGAGGACTAAGCGTCTGCAGCTGTTTCTGCATTTGCAGTGCCCTGAGCTCAGCAGTGTGGGTTTGTAAAACTTCTGTAAAGAAAGAAGCATAGCTGCCTCCTAAACCAAAACTCTGGGGTTTTGCAAGGCTTTCAGGTTAAACACCACTGAGGCACTCTGCAGCTGTAAGCACTGATGACTTTCTGCCATGTGAACATCAAAATAAGATGTGGAGAGATCCTTCCCAAAATACAGCAGTTGAATGCTGTTATAAGAATATAAGCCTTTGATATTCTTAGGACACTGATAACATGAGGTTTTGAAATCTCAGGTGGATGGAAATGTATCAAAATATAATCTAATATTAAAAGCTGCTGCTTGGTGTTCAGACCAGGAAGCCTGCACAGTTCTGAAATACTATATTCTAATTACTGCTAAGTTTAAAAATGCTATTTGTTTGAAAGGGAGGTTTCTTTAACCTCTTTCAAGGTCTGTCTGTAATTGTCTTTGTGTTTCAGGCATAGCACTATCCATTTTGTATTGAGAGTCCTGTCAATATGAGCTGGGCTGTGGAGGAATGGAAAGAAGGCCTCTGCCCCAGAGTCCTTCAGAAGATTCATGAGCTGGAAAGTCAAGTAGGCAAACTGAAAAAGGAGCGTCAGCAAAGACAATTCCAGTTAGAGTCTTTGGAGGCAGCTTTGGAAAAACAGAAACAGAAGGTAATGTAGCTACTGTGGTCATTTCCCTAAATGCCATTCTCCACGCCAAACACAAAGACTTATTATCTGGTTGCCATTAGGGGGTGAGTTAGTGCTTTTTCCCCCCGGTGACTGACCAGAAAGGTAATATAGAAATATAAACGTCTTATCTTAATTCATACTCATCATGTCCTCTCTTCTGTTAATAGAACTCCTGTCTCCTATCTGTGTTTGACATGATTATCCATCTCCAGGTGTTTGTTTACTTTGAGGCTTTCCTACATCTCCTTATGATTAGGAGAAGAAATTATTGTTATGCCTGTTTAAAAATCTTAATAATGACTAGCTCTATTTTAAGAGAGCTACACAGCTGACAGCCTCTCGCTGTTTCACCCTGCCCGCAGATACATATCATCTTTTACTTGGTTTATGTAATGCTCGGTTTTTTTCCTTGTAGAGACTGTATTTTGGGATTTGGTTTTC
>NW_010419524.1:0-9173 GCF_000710305.1 Buceros rhinoceros silvestris | reverse complement strand
TCTTTCCCTTTCAGGGCTGTAATTTTACACTTCACTTGGCTCTACCCTGTCAGCCCTCTAGCCAGGAAAACAGAGTCCCTCTTGGTCAGGGTCCTGCTATGCTTCAGATCAGAATTGACCCATTTGTTTGAATTTTCTTTTGTAATGTTTGAATACAGTTCAGAGGCAACAAAGGTTGCCTTTTATTCCCTTTATGCTACAACCTTCTAGCAAAAGCCTAGTAGTTTTCTTTGAGTTTCTTCCTGTGAGTTTCCAGTTGCTTGCTTCAGCCATGGAGGGGAACTGCCATGCTCTCCAAACAAAAAGAGGGGGTGTGATTTAAACTCTCAGAAGCAGCAGCTAAACTTAGTATCTTTCACCTGAAAGAATGTTGTGCAAAGATGTATCCTGACTGTAACCTGCCCCTCAGAGCTGGAGGGCAGCTCTTACCAGGTTCTATTTCCAATTTCAGTGCTGTGACTCTTGGTAATCATTGTCCATTCTTTGTTTAGTGGTTGCTGATGTTGATAGGCTGGAAAGAGAGGTGAGATGATCAGTGAAGAATATGGACTAGTGTGGATTGTTAGAATTTAAGGATTGATGAAGTTTCTTATGACCTTGTATCCATTCAGTAAAAAAAATGTTAATGTCACTGAGTTGAATTTCAAGAAATGTGGTTTTGTTCACGCTCAAGAATATTTAAACAATGTATATCTGAGCTTTCAGTGCTATCGGGATTTTGAAAAGCTAAGAAGAAAATAACAGTATGTAAACCTTGTTATTAAAATAATAATAATTGCACAGAAGGATAGAGAGGATGTTTCTGAAATTGTCTATATTCCAACTAGGTTGAAAATGAAAAAAAAGAAGCTACCACACTAAAAAGAGAGAACCAGAGCTTGATGGAATTGTGTGATAGTCTTGAGAAAGCAAAGCAGAAAATTTCACATGATCTTCAAGCAAAAGAATCTCAAGTCAACATTCAGTTAGGGCAGCTGAGTTCCAGCAGGAAAGACATTGAAAGGCTGGAACAAGAACTGAAAAGGTGAGGACGTGCTGTCTGTTGCTAACCTATGTACAGTGGCGGTTTTCTCAAGTTGTGCTTGTTTCACGTGTTCTTCATGGTCTCTTGTTTTTTCCATCTCATGATTCATGCAGATTTGTGACCACAATCTCAAAACAGTGGCCTGTTTTTACATTACATACACAGGTGCATATATGTATTTCTATATAAATCTGTGCGCCACTTGAAGCAGTTGGCATCTATAGTTCCTGCTTACTTTAGGGGAGTTCTGCAGTGTCACATGAAGAGGGAGCCATTCATTCTATGATTTTTAAAGAAACAAACAAAAAGCTAGTACAGCTGAGTCACCTGGCAAAAGTAATCTGCGAAGAGCTTGGAGTTGCAAGGGAAGTGCATTGATAAATTAGTCTAAGATGAAGTCTGCCAATAAAATATGACAGTTGGAAGAGGGAGCACTGAACATCTATTGGAATGAAAGCTGCTAAAAGCAATGGTGCTGTGGCTGTCAGGGGGATGGCAGTTCCTATGCTAAAAGAGTCTTCTGTAATGCAGACACGCCAAAAAACCTTCATCTGAGGGTGCTCCACAAATGAAACAGTTGCCCATAGTGAAGTGAATGTTGTTACCTGTTAAAACTTGCTCTAATACTAGAGGCACGCTCCATTCTCGAGTAACAGTATTTCAGAAGCTTTGTGTGCGTCAGTAAGGCTGAGTGTCCTGCCTGTGCAATGAACTGTTGTGTTGGCACTAGCAAAGCAGAATTACTGTCACAGAGAGGGGTGAGTCTGTGATACTGTGGGGAATCTAAAGGTAGTTGAAGTATTTAGCTGCTGTGAGAAGATTCTAAATTTCAACAAAACAACTTGTGGCACGTAGAAACACCAGCTTTATGTAAGAGGTTGCTGAGATCCATCAACCAATCTAGTGAGATTTAACAGGGTTGGTAGAACCATGCTCGAGTTTTTTGTATCTGCTGTCACATGTTGGGCCAGAGAGGTTGTGAGCTCCATTTATCCATTCGCCAAATTAAGTCCAGTTTACTGAATTTTCTCCTTCCCATTATATTACTTTGCATAGTTGTCCACTACAAAAGATCATCAGTTACTACGTGTAGCTTGATCTTGGCAACAGTTTTTGGTTTTGTATTTGGTTCTGGTTGGTTTTATCCTGATAACTGATTTACCAACTGTTCAACAGCAACTGACAGTTCACTGGGAGAGGAGTTCTTGGTGTTATGCTGTGAGAATGAGGGCACGGAAGTGGAAAGGCAAGTTGTGGAGTTACTAATGTGATGGGCTGTAGCCTGGAACCGTTGTCTTAACCTGTGCTCACTGGGCAGGACAAAGATTGCTGTATAACCTGCAAAGTAGTTACATGTTTTCATCGGATGAGCTTGTAACATTTCATGGTCCAGAGTCACTGGGCTGGGTTGCCTGCTGTGGTGTTTTGGGTAGCGATGTAAATAAAATGAAAAATAGTCAAGTGGAGGGTCTTCCCTTTCGTTTTCACGAGGAATGCAGAGGTTTCTCAAAGTGCACAGTATCAAGACATAGAATAGTAATGTGTTTCTTACCGTAAAGATGCTTACTGAAGAGTAAGTGTTTCATGTTATCAGTGGTTACAGTGATTTGGGTGTGTTTAGCTGGACTGCAGCTTTATACAGTGAGATTTTAAGCAGTTCTAACTGACTTTAGTCTGCTTGGGTTTGCTTGTTTGGTGGTTTTTTTTTTTAGCTTTGACTCCTATATAATTGATTAAATAATACATTCTTCGTATTTCTCTGTTATAGTACCTAAAAATTTTCAGTGGACGTATCTTGACTAAGTTATTAGAATAATTTAATTTGTTTGTGCATTTCAGGCTCTTAAAAACAGATAATTAACACTTAGTTTCCATTACTAATTTCTGCTGGTGCTTTTTTCCTAAACAGATGCAAATGTGAGCTTGAGAGAAGTCAGCAAACATCGACTGCAGGAGACTTGTCATTCAGTGGCACTCCACAGAAAAGTTTTACTGCTCCTTTAACACCAGTTCAAAGTCATAATGGTAAATAATTTGTTCTGCGTCTAGCACAGATAGTTAACTGTCAGTTTTCTTGGAAGGTGAGGAGTGTTTTGCATGTTACTCTTGTACTGAGTTGCCTTGGCCCTATTATATAGCTTATTATGACAGTGTCTATTTCCCCTTTCCACAGTCACCCTTGAGGAAGTTGTAGCCTGCTGTGAGGCCACCCCTCAGCCTTCTCCAAGCTGAACTAACCAAGTGTCTTCAGCTGCTCCTCTTAAGTCTTGCCCTCAAGACCTTTCACCATCTTGGTCGCCCCTCTCTGAACACTCCCTGATAATTTGATGTCCTTCTTGTGTTGATGCACCCAAAACTGCACGCAATACTCAAGGCAGAGACCACACCAATGCAGTGCAGAGTGGGACAGTTGCCTCCCTCCAACATTCTCTGGAATCATAGAATTGTTTAAGGGGCTTTGCCACAAAGCATTCTAGTTCTAGAGTTTTCCTGAGAGGTGTAGAATTCAAGAAAAGAGAAGCAGGGCTTTTGTTTTGGACTAGTGTGCTACTCTTACAATTTCAGTGGAAGAATCCTAAACAAACTCTTTGGTCAGTTCCTATTGTGTATGAAGGAATTGTAGGAGAAGATCCAGCCTTTTTTTCTTGTCATTTCTTAGTAATATTAATGCTATTGGGCTACTGGTAGGAAAACTTAAGAAAAAAGTATATAATCTATATGTATGTGTATTTATAATGTAACATGAGTTTATATATATATTTTTTAAGTGCATTTGTTATAACTACGCACTTTTTTTGGAGAGACATTAAAATAAAATTCTGGCATTGGATCCTTACTTTTAACAGTTGTGTTTTCATTCTAATGTTAAGTTCCCCTTATTCCACCAGTGTACATTTGAGGTCCTCAGTTACTGAACATGTTGTATGCACAGTTGTTTCTACCTTGTGATCTGACACTTCTGATAGCTGTTCGTGTTTATCATTCCTGTGGTAGCAATAGGCTAGCAAACATCACTTACATACTAAGATTATGATGTATTTGTGTCTTTGTAGATTCTAAGTTTGAAGAATTAGAAGAAAAGTACAAGAAAGAAGTACAGGAAAGGAAAAAGCTAGAATTAGAACTGAGAACCATCCAGGCTAAGGTAAGTATTACTTGAGAATGGTATGAGTGATATGTAAGAAAGTAACTGAGTGAACTTGGAAAATGGAGTGGAAAACTAGTGAAATACAGTCTACATCGGTTAAACAATAATAATAATAAAAGAGAGTTAATCTGTGTGTACTGCCATTCAGAAATAATCCTGCAGAATCCAGAAGAGCCAACATAATTGACTAGCAAAGGGAAGAAGGACATTGAATATGAGAACACATTCCTCAACAACTGAAAGTCTCATGCAAGCAAGGACAAGACAAAACAGTGTCAGTTTTGCCAAATTGGTATGATAGGAAAATAAAATAGCCTTGAAAAGATTGAGAAATAACTTACCTAGCAAATAAAAACTATTAACTTTTTCAAACACATAAATAGTGTGAACTGTATTTGGGAATCTCTGAGGCCAGTAGATGACTAAGATGTGAAAGCCCTCAAGGAAAAAAGGGCCATTGCAGATAAGTAATTTTTTACTGTATAAAGGCTTAAAATGTTTGTGTATCAGAGCCTTTCTTTATTGGGGTTAAATCTGCGGCATAGCCTCAATTTGAAAAGTCAGAATTATTCTTAAAATAGATTGATAAAATTAATAGCAATAAAAAAAATTGCCAGATGCAGTTAATATTTACCCATTAATTGATAGGGCACTGCAGTGTGGGACTGCTGAATGATTGATGTATGAGGTACCGGCATGTGACAAGGACGATGCCATTTTTTTACAAAAAATCTTACAATGCTCATTCCTAGAAATATAGTTTTGTCAGGCCAACTTTTTGTCCTGGGCAGAATGTTAGAAACTTAAAGCAATACATTTATTGATGCTTACATAGGTATGGTAAAAAGATCAACCGTGGATTTGTAAAGGGAAAATCATGCCTCGCGTATTTCAGAGGGTTTTTTTTGGGGGGGAGAGGGTGGAGTGATGTTTAAGGATAAAGCCAAGAATGTGTTAGTTAAGTGTGGCTTAGTATGATGTCGTTGGATATTCACAAAACTCTGAAAAAATGAACCGATTTTGATAAGGGGGAGGAGTTTTTGCAAATTTAAAGGTAAAGATTAAGGGCAGTGGCAATAAATGGTCACCTTTTACAGCAGGGGAATGATCAACAGTGAAGCCTGAAAAAGGATTAGTAAAGAGAACTGTGATTTTCAGCAAATTCATTAGTGATCTGAAAGAGTTGAATAACATAGTTGAAGACCACAGTGATGTGATTCCAGGAAACAATTCAATAATTATTGTGGCCAGTTCTCTAAAAATTTCATAACGTTTTCTGGTTGGATTGAGACGTCATGCTGGGTACTACCTGGTTTAGGGCTTTAGTTTAAACAAAAATAAAATGAAACGAGGCATTTGAAAATCCAGTTAAAAAATACAATAGGGGGTTTAGTGTTTGAGGGTGGTGTTTTTTCTCGCTTAAGGAGAATAATGCACCTAGTATTTTGGCCTGGTTCAATTTTTCCATACAAAGAGGTTGAAAGCTGGTACCTGGCATATTTTATATTGCAATTTTGGGCTGTTCTGTGTGTGTAAGTTAATAATCTGTTGAAAATTTACCTGTGTTTGTCCAGAAGAACTAAATACGGGTCAGATATCAGGTATGTTAGCCTAAATGATCTCTCTTGAGAAAGACAATCTGGGTATGTTACTTGTAAAGACACACTGATTGAACTACTTTTTTTTGAGGTCCTGGTTTATGTTTGTAAGCATCAGCTATTCTTGGATACTTGGGCTAAGGTTATTTATGTAGTATAAAAATAATTATATGAATCAGTAGTTTGCAGTGGAGGATGATGTGATGTTATAAACATGTGGAATGAACGACCTATCATCTATTTATTTATTAATAAATTATTTGGTTATATGGACCTGTGTAAAGGTAGAACCTTTTTTTCTTGGACACAGAATCAGCCACGTCCACGAAGCTCTTTGAGTCACAGGGAGATTGCTCGGCATCAGGCTTCCTCAAATGTGTTTTCATGGCAGCAAGAAAAGACACCATCTAGAAAAGAAGAAACACCTGCCAGGGGAAGTTGTACAACACCCTTTTTTCCACAGGAAAAAGAAACTAATTCTAGCATAGTATCAGCGAAGAATGAGTTTGACAACAGCTTTGCTGAGAACTGTAATTCTTCACTCGTGATCCAGCTAAGAGCACAGAACCAAGGTATCTGATATATTTCTTTAAAACCCAAAGGCTGTGGTTTCATGAAACCTGACGTGTGGATAGAAGAGAGGTGTTGAAATCAGTGCTTTAGTGAGAAGAGAAATATACCTGTGGTTGCCTTTAGCAGCTAGCCCAGCCGGCTGCTACTGTGTGTGTTTTCAATGATCAGTCAGTACGTAGAGTTTATCCACAAGCTGTGGCATCCTTTATGTAAGGGGGGTGAGAGTTGGAAGGGAGGAGTTTGTATTTTTGAGGAGGGTAGGTGATATCATTTAAAAGACAAATGGCCTTCTCCAACAATTCCATTGCTCATTCAACAACTGTCTGAAAAAAGAATTGAAAAACTCTTCAGGATTTCATCACACCTCATTGTTAAATTCAATCATATTGCTTCCTTAATTTTGTATGACTTGAGATTTATGGCTGAGCAATACCTGTGTTAAAAATTCATTAATTGAACATACTTAATGCATAACTGAGTTGGTCCATAATGGATGTTACTGGAAGCATAGAATGAAGTATGAGGCGAAAGTACAATGAAAAACAAGATAAGATTTTGTATTGTGCATATTGACATGAAGAAATAATCGTTCCTGATAGCCAATAGCCAGAAGTGGGCAGAGAGTTGGTTTGTTGTGGATTTGGTGAGTATTTATTTAAGCCTGCTATTGGGAACAGCTTTTCCACTGTTTCTTGTAGGACTATTCTACAAGTTCCTGTACTCTCCAAACTCTCTTTTTTAACACCTACGTTTAAAACTTCAATCTATGTAGCATTTTCAACTTGAAAGCCATATAAATTCTGCATGAGAAAGAACCAGGTTTTGTGACAAAAAGAATTGCTAGATAGTAGTAATTCTGGATAGCACTCCCTGTAGCTGACTGATGTTTTCTACTGCAAAATTCTGCTGTGATTTTGGACTGTAAACTCCTACGGATGTAATATTGTGACAAGATCAATGGATTTCACTTAATATTTTCCCTGTCCCAAAGCAGTATGCATGTAAATAGATAAAAGACTCTATTTACAGATGCCCAATAGCTGAAAAACCTCTTGGAAGCAGAGGCTCGCAGTTGCCCCCCAAAAAAACGTTTGTAGTGGATATCTTCCCTTTAAAAAAAAAAAAAAAAAAAAAAAAAAATAGAAGTAGAGTCAAGTGTTTCTGTGTATTTAAAAACAACAGAAATACGCAGAAACAAACCAGGAGAAGAACAATGTGTTTGCCTTTTCAGCATTTGTGTCCAGCCTCATGTTTTTCTGTGTTTTTATGCAGTAGAGGAAGAGCTGAAACTCTTGGTTTAGCTTGCTGAATGTCTTACAGGGTGCCTGCCTGTGTCAGGAACTCGGGTTGTTATCAAACATACTAAATATTTTAGAATGTGTACACACTTGGAAATGTGAGTACCTGGAAGATGTACCTTTCAAAGCAGAAAGTATCCTTAGTCTTTACTGTTTTTTAAAATTCAGAGTTAAATTCCACTGTTAAAGACTTGGAAAAACAGCTGCAGGCACAAGAAAAAGTGCAGAAATCCCATATGACGAAACATCAAGAGACTGAACTGGAGCTGGAGAGACTGAAGTTGGAATTAACAGAGAAGGATAAAGTTCTGAACAAAACCAGAGATAAGCTGACTCAGACGACAACACAACTTGATCAAGCTACCACACAGGTAAAATGTGGCATCGCTTTGTTCTGACTGTCCTTACATTCTTTCCCAGTATTAACGTGAGTCAGTTTAAAGCCATTTTAATGAGAACCAATGTTCTCGTAAAATTTCTTGAGCATTTGCTGAGGAATGAATTTTGAGAAGTATATGTTGGTTTAATTTGTGTTACCTGTACCAACGTAATACTTGAAAGCAATCACCCATTTTCTGGAAGGTTCTTGTACCACCTGATGAAATATTTTTCATTCTCAGGCAAGATTGACTGGAATTCTGAAAAATACTTTCTCATCAAGTTGCATAGAGCAACAACGACATCTGGTGGCAAGTTCTGACCTTAAATACATTCTGTCATGCAACTTTGGCTGAAGATTATTATCTGTTGCTTATATAGACTGTTGTGGGAGGTGTAGTCTTTGGATTGTAAATTAGTTGTGTAAAATAAAATGTAGGTAAAAATGCCATGTGAGCTTGAGAATGTATATAGTTTCTAAATGGGTTTTCATGACCTAATCCTAAGGAGTTTGGTTTCCTAGTAGAAAAACCCCACTAGGATAATACAACTTGCCTAGTCAAGAATTTAGAGTGTGTTTAAATGTACGTATCTAAAAACCTGAAATGGTTCAGATTTTTGCTCATACTCATGCTAGAGTTTAAAATAATGTAATTAAAACTGCAGAAGAGTTATTTTCTTGATTAATCAAGTTGCATTCCCTTAAAGTCCCTTTTCACAATATTTCAAAAATTTGATAATAGTGCACAGATATCATAATTCCTTAAATCTTCATATTTCCATCTATCTTTTTACATTTTTCTATTACTTTGATTCATCTACAGGATAGGAAAAGATATTTCTGTGTGTTTCTTCTCTAATAATCATTATCTATCTTTGTCAGCAAGTTTCTGCATGCTGCCTAAATATATTGGAAAACTGCTGTCTCCCACAGCTCCTGTACTGGTCCTTAAATAAACTCTTGCATATTGACTCTGGATTTTGAGAGAGACAGCAACATTACACTGTTGCTAGCTCTGTGAGGAACTGGTTTAGGGGAAGTCTTGGCTGTGAGTAAGGTGAAATCACATTCTTGATGTAGTCAAGTAGTACAAGTACATAAAGGTACTGTCACCACAGTGAGTTCTTGGGAAGAGAGCTCAATTCCTCTGAAA
>NW_010419523.1:37205-38265 GCF_000710305.1 Buceros rhinoceros silvestris | reverse complement strand
TCAGGGGCAGGGTTCCCTCTCCGAGCTTTTTAACTATTATTATTACTATTATTATTTCGCCCGCGTGAAGCATTTTGCTCCACCGCCTGCTCCCCGGGAGAGCAGCGCTCCCGGAGGACGGGGAGCCGGCGCCGGGCTGTGCTCCGCTCGGTGCCGGGTTCGGTGGGCGCTGCTGAAGTGCTGGATAGCTACTGCTGCCTGACCCTGCCTTCTCTTCTCTTCTCTTTTGCCAAGGAGATGATAGAAAGCGATATCCCGTCCATAATGTCAGGAATCATTAGGAACTCAGGGCAAAACCACCACCCTTCACAGGAGTACAGGTGAGGCGTTCTTCGACTTCAAAAACACGCGCTGTGCTGTCACAGCCCAGCTAACTGGTGTTGTTTTCTCATTATTTCCTAAAACCCCTTAGTATATCGTTATCTACCAGGGGTTTTTTTACACTAACAGCATTATTTCTCCGCTTTACATGAGGTTTCGAAGCTGGTGACCGGTTGCAATGCACCCCTTATTAGAAGCATTCCTCTTTAGAGTATTTTGCTACTGAACTATGTCTGATAAATGAACCTTCAAAGCCTTGGGTCGACCTTGTCTCGACTGTCTGAGCGCTGCCAGAGAAGGAGATTCTTGTTAAATAATACTGATTTAGAAGTTCCCTTTTGGATCACATTTGGTGTTGTTAGGAAGCAGTTGTGGGGGGATCAAACCCAGTGCAATAGTCACTGGAAAAGCTTCTCATGAAAACAGTATTTATGTGGTACCTCCCAGCACAGCCATGTTAAAGGGCTTCTAAATTGGGTGGGGACAGGCCCGGGTGTGTCGGGGGTTTTTTGGGTTTTCCTGTACCACTGTACACATCCATTTATCGCTTAAAAGCGCTGTTAGAAGTCACGAGCTGGTACCACAAGAGTGGCAGCGCGCTGGGGGCGGTGTGGTTACATCTTGTCGCAGGACACAGAAGTCCAGGGGATACAGAACAGCAGAAGGCGACCCAGTTCTCATGTTAAAAAAAAAAAAAAAAAAAGTAACGTCTGTTACCTTGTTTTAAAATCAGGGATGA
>NW_010419523.1:34468-37173 GCF_000710305.1 Buceros rhinoceros silvestris | reverse complement strand
AATTTAAAAAAAAAAAAAAAAAAAGTAGAGTCTGTTCTCTTGTTTTAAACTGAGGGATGAGAGCCTATGGCCTGGTGCCCAGCCCGAGGGCGTTCCCCCCGTTCCCGCGGGTGAGAGTGGGCTGCCGCAGGTATTCTTCTCTCAGCCTCCCTCTGTTCAACATGCAAACGCTGCCCCGCAGCCCCTTGCAGCTCAACAAGTGATTTGTTCTACTCTCTGAAGCCGCTGTGGAAAAAGGGTGGCGGGACCCTGCCTTGCTGTTTATCACAGCGCTGTCTGCGCCGGGCCGTTTTGTGGGCTGCGTAAATGTTTGCAAAGAAATTCTGCAGTGTTTCACGAAGGGTGTGTTCCAGAGAGGCTCCTGGCTCCTTGCTTTTCAGCCTGTATCTTCAGTGCCCCGAGGAACGTACCACCTTAACAAAGACCCTTCTCGTGGAGGGTCTATTCTTTAACTCAGAGCTGCGGGAAAAACACTCTTTTGGGGGGAGAAAGATAGGAATTATCGTGCTGCCTGTAAAGGAATCGTAAGAGTTTCTTCTTTTGTTCAGAAGTCAGCTGCTTTTAAAAACTGCTTTCGCTTCTTGGAAACATTTTGGACTCAAGGAGCTCAGTGCTCTGAAGTTTTTACCCCACTTGTGATTTCTGTAATGCAGCTTTAAAATGAATTATTTGACCTCATTTAACAGAGGCAAATTCCGATAAAAAAATGCATAAAATCTGAAGTGCACCCTAAATGCAGAGCAGTATTTGTCCTACTTCATGAGAAAACACTTTGGATTATGTAAAAGAAAATCTTTTAGACGGAATGATTTTAAGAAAAGAATAGACCTGTCAAATTCTATCAGCTCTGTTTACTCTCCTGCTGTCACCACAGTCCACGACTGGAACCCACAGTCCCGGGTTCTCCATGGGGGAGCATCAAGGCTCCACAAAATGGGGAATGGCCTCCAATTAGCGAGTGGGCGGCTGGGGCTGCGCTGAAAATGCGCTTCTGTCTCCCTCGGACTCTTTCAATGGGCCAGTTGGACTTGGAGGAGACCGGGCTTTCCTGCTGGAAGGGGAGGGGACGCAGCGCCCCGGCGGGTGGAGCAGGGGATCGACCCAGCGAACACCCATCAGCTTGCGCCTATGGTTTGGAACGACGGGATTTTTGTCTTTGCTTTTTCATTTTTAAAAGGGATGAGGAAAAAACCCAAATCCCTGGTTTTAGCAGAACTTTGAATTGTCTGGATCGAAAGCATCTGTAGGAAGTTTGACGTAGCACAGAGAGTGGTGATGAGGATTAGGCTGCTCTGCAGAGTCCATAGTAAATTCATTTCAGACAAATATCTCTTCCAGGGGTATAAAATGTTATAGTTCGATGTTTAAATCAAAGCAATAGGCAGCCTGCAAGTGCAGTGTCACCCCGTGGTAGGCTGAGAACAGAGCTGTGTCACTGATGGTGGTTACAGGAGCCCACGAGAGGAGACTAAACCCATGAGGAGCTCCCGTGGTCGTCACGGGGCTTGGGGCTGCTCTCTGAGGAAGGAAGCTCCTCAGTTCATGAACGCTGTGGGCTTCAGGCAATGTTTGTAACTGCAATCTGCGATCTATCCTTGTGCAGTCTGACTGGATTTAACACAGGGAACCAGTGCAAGAGAGGCAGAAGATCTACTGGGGCATGCTCAGGTGCAGGATGGGGTTTAACAAGCAGCGCTTGAGCAGCAGGAGCCACAGGGAGGCAGATGCGGGACCAAGGTGGATCTGGACTAAGGCTGCAAAAGCACTTACAGAGCTGTGAGTCCTCTCCCAAAGAAGACTCGGTATCCCCCTAACTCAGTGTTCCTGGTGTTCAAAGCAGCAGTGGGTTTGTTCTCCCTGGGGTCTGTCCCCCTCCCAAACCAGGTACCGCCATGTGGGGTTTATTACGTACCGTGTCATAAATCACAACACGAAAACAGGCCGTTGAAAGGCAGACAAAAAGAAACTTGTTGCGCATCCTTTGGCCTGTGTAAAATCCAAACGTAAGGAGCGAATCATCGCTCTGTGTACCAACACGGTGTCTGTATGTTGACAGAAATAACAAAAATGTGTCATTCTCCCTGAAGAAATGCATCACTAAAGAAGTAAACTAACCCTGGAGCGACAAGATAAATGATCCCCCTGGTCTGCAGCGCGCTGTTTTGTGATCAGAGCCCTGTTTTTTACAGGACTGTGTATTTCCAGCTGGCAGAAGCCTTAGGTGGAGTTTTGAAGGCCTTGCGATGAATTTTCTATGCGTGTTAAACAGGAATTCAGCGCCAAATAGACAAATTCCTGATCAGCAGATGTTACCCAATCGTTCATCACTCAATGGCTCAGCAGGCTATATCCTCCTCCACTCCATTTTAACCGTCCCTTTGGTTCTTCCGGAGCTGGTCCATATGCACTAGCTCCTCAGCTAGTCTGGTTACACCTTTCCTGTAATCATTCCCTTACGCCAGCACAGTTCAGCCTAAACCCCGTTAGGAAGCGCAGTCACAGGAACTCGCAGCCGCTGTATTCCCTGCGTTCCAGAGGTGACGGCATTACGGTGGTGATAGAGGTGGAAAGTCTTTCTCTCGAGGACACACGGTGCATTTTAGCCCTCTGAAGGGGCAGTTGACGTCTGGTTTCGCCCTGGGGTTCCTGGAGAGCAAGTCGCGGCCCCCAGCTCCCGGCTGGCAGCGGCGGGGAGGGGTGGATGG
>NW_010419523.1:33963-34374 GCF_000710305.1 Buceros rhinoceros silvestris | reverse complement strand
CCCGGCTCGGGGCGGGCGGCGCCGGGGAGGGGTGGATGGGGGCCGCGAGGTGGCGTGAAGGAAATTTCTGCAAAAATGCATAACTAACGACACCGTAATTGTTGCTGAAGAAAATGTCAGTGTCCATTCCCTTGACACCATGTGTGTCTGACAGGGAGCGAGATAATGACTCCGTGTGTCGGAGGAATTTCATCACAGTAGTGGCTTCATTCTTTCAAAAAAATGTGAGAAACCTCCGAGGAACCAGTCGCTGTGGATTGATTTAAGTGGATTAGCTCAACTGTTTCCTATGCAGCTCCTGAAACGGGCTGATCTCTATTAATAAAAAATTGCAGCCCTTGCTCCTCAAACTCTCTGGCAGCTCCGGGCAGAGGTGGGAAGGGCTGGTTGTACCCAGGCAGCACCTTGCAG
>NW_010419523.1:32066-33861 GCF_000710305.1 Buceros rhinoceros silvestris | reverse complement strand
AGGCAGCACCTTGCAGGCTTCCCGGCTCACCTGCCTCTGGTGGAACCCGCTCGGGGTTAGTGCCTTACCTCAGAAACCTTCGAGCTTGACCTCCCGCTCAAAGCAAAGCAGCAGAAAAGGGGTTTGGGTGTTTCCAGTGCTCCTGTCAGATCCCCGGTGCTCCTGGCAGCTCTTCTTTTACCCTTTCTAAAAACCTCATGCGAGCAGAAAGCAGAATTGCAGCAGCAGCTGATGCAAGTGAGACAGGTCCTTGCAACAGCACAAAACGCAGGGCAGTGTATTTTACACCCACTTTACGCTGGGGTAAGTAGCTGCACGGGGTCGCAGGCAGGTAAAGGGGTTCAGTGCTGCCGAGCGGCCGCTGAAGCCGTGCGCAAGGGAAGAATCACTTCCCAGGTAGACAACATGAGGCAGAAACCTCCCTGCAGTGCCAGGTGCCTCCATACATTCTTGCCTTGAGGAGAAGCTTGTTGTGACATTAGTCACAGCTTTAGCTTTTTTTTTTTTTGGAACAAAACAGATACAGGCTGCGTCCGGCAAATCGGAGCGCAGGGTTGGGCGTGTGGGCAGCGCGCAGCGGGGCGCGAGCGGGGTGCTGGCACTGCTGCTGGCTTCTTCTTAGGCTTAAGCAAGTGGTGTAGGTCAACTCATATTTCATTTTCCCTTCATCTCCTGCCACTGTGGGGTAAGGAGGGGTTGTGAAATGCGGAGCTCAAATGTAGAGAAGTCTCCAGGAACGCTTCTGTCGCCTGTTCTGTAGCGCTAAGCACCTCTGCAGGAGGTGTCTGGAGAATCCTCTTCTCTTCTGAGCCGTGGTGTAAGCAGAACAGCAGCCCCTGACAGGGTCATCGTGGTGTTTGCTTTTTCCTCACTAGGTTTGGATCACATAATCCAAAGTTTCTTGAGCTGTAGCTGAGGAGGGACTTTCTGGCTGTCCCTGGAAAAGCTGCCTGATTTCTGTTCTTCTTTCCAGCAAGGCCAGAAATTCCTCAAAGAGGACAAAGGCAGGCGGGTGGTTTGGGACTGGATGGGTGACGTGCCTTCAAGAGGCAAATCTGGATCACAGCCCAAACGTAGCGGTGAGAGCTGCTGGCTGGGGCAGGAGAGCTGGCGCAGGACCAGGGAGGAGAGCAGCAGGAGGGTGTGAGTGTGGAAAACAACCTGGTGGGGGGAAAAGCACCTGCAAGGGAGGAAGGGGGAAGAGAAGTGCATGGAGGGAAGGAGCAGAGCAGATGGAACTAGGAGCAAAAGCGGGCAGTGAAGTTAACTTCTCCAATAAAACAGAGGACTTTTCTCACCATGGAGACAGCTGAAGGCACGAAAGAGAAATACTTTCCCTGCGTGGTTTTACATAGGAGAAGTCACTGCTCTTGTTCTGAGGAGGTTGCCTAATCCCCAGCAAAGGCAAACAGTTTCTCCTCACCGCTTCAAGAAGAGGATTTCTTAGGCCTCTTCCTCTCAGTGGTCACTCCCACCGGATAAACCAGGGCGAGCAGCTAACTAAGGATCCGTCACCCTGGATCACTCCTGCTCGTGGAACAGCTGCATTGCTCCCGCACAGGCAGAAAGCTCAGACGGCAGTGCTGGCGATGGCCGTAAAACCTGGCCACTGCGAGACACCTCAGTGCTGTGCTCAAAGTGGGATCTGTCAAATGTAACCGCAAGGTTCTGCTCTGACTTTGTTTTGAACGCGATGTTTGGAGGCGATGATGAGTAGCCACCGTGTGCTCATCCCTTTGCCAGACTCTGTGGTGTTAGATTCGCCCTCCACATCGATCCGTTGCAGAGCTTTGGG
>NW_010419523.1:30684-32012 GCF_000710305.1 Buceros rhinoceros silvestris | reverse complement strand
TGCCGTATAACTACAGTAGGAGAAAGAGAACAGAGTAGGCTGGGAGAGAGGATTGAAGATGTTTTTTTGGCCAGGATTTGAGCTTTTGGCTCCTGGTCAGATGTTGAGGGGTTGCTTTTTTTTTTTTTTTTTGGTATTTTATTTCCTTCCTTTTGTTCTTTTCAAAATCTTTTTACAAACAAATAAATTACATTCTGCTTTAAAGATCTCCGGATAATAGTTGAGGGAAATCTGATATGTGTTGCTGGAAATCATGAATAGAGGAGCACATCGATCCGTTGGAGAGCTTTGTGACTTCAGGGACAGTCTGCAGAGCAAACAGGCAGAGTCCTCCGGAGCGAGGGTGGTGTGATACGCATGGAACACCTAACTCTGCACTCCGGGTCGTAACCCGAAACACCCGGCGACTGGCCGGACTGTCTGGAGATGGAATAGCTTAAGGTGCGCTGGTGGATGCGGAGCTTTCCTTTAGTCTTGAACTTGTTTGGCTGGTGTTCTGTGATGCTGTTGAAGAGAAGGTCTCTGTAGTCTCCAGTGACCAGTTCACCATGCTACAGTGTCTGCAAATGTAGAAGTGCATAGTTCACCCAGACAGCAGGTTCTGTGGTGATGAACTACCTTAGACCCAGCTCTTCAGAGCAGCTCAGCGTGAGGGGAGGTGGTAACGCCGGGTCTGGGAACACAGATTCCAATGCCACTCTGGTGGGAGTTGCAGAGGTTCTGCCAGGAATGGATGGCATCCTCCTGGCTGGCTCTTGTGCCAGCAGGATGCACTGGGGTGGGGTGGGGGGAAAACAGAGGTTCCTTTGGGTACATCCACCTGATGAATTTGCACCACTGACAGGCTCTAGGGAGCTTGCTCAGATGAGCAGCCCGTGCAGGAGTCCAGCGTCTCCGTGGCTGCAGGCAGGAGGCTCTGGAGATCAGTGCTGGGAGATCCAGAAAGGGGCTTCATTCCAAGGGCTGTTTTTCCTGATTCTGGAACACTAACTGTTGTGGGGGCTGCGTGGTGGCTGAGAGCTGTTCCCCTGATAAGTCTTTTGAGCAGATAGCAAAGACTAAAGCTACCACCGAGCGTTTCTGTGTCACCTGTCACAGCTCTCAGGGCACTTTTCAGGCCAGCACCCCCTGGCACACCAAGGAGAATGGGGACTTAAATCCTCCGTGTCAGGGGGGATTCTTGCTAACCCTGGTGCTCCTCCAGGCCGGAACAGACCGACAAAAGGGTGTTTTCCTGCGGCGAGGGGTAAACACGGGCTTGCATCATTTCACCACACCTCTAAAAATAGTATCACGTTTGCGACACACTTGGTGTCACTGTCACCTTG
>NW_010419523.1:29462-30584 GCF_000710305.1 Buceros rhinoceros silvestris | reverse complement strand
TGGTCTCCTGGTCCTCGCGGGTGTTCAGCAGCGCGCCCGCTCTGGGGAACGGTGTGCATTAATTACAGCGTATCGCTATTTATCTCATTTACATGCCGTGAAAGGAAACGGCTGCTTTTCCGACAGTGCCCCATTGTGCCAGGGGCTGTGAACACCCATCCAGAGACAGGCTCTCTGACTCCTGAGACCGACGGGGGCGCGGGGTGGAGGGCAGCAGAATCCAAGCATTACGATATAGAAGTATTGCACGGTATCACAGCAGGTGCTTCCAAACCTGCAGCTGGCTTGGACGGGCAATTCTTCGGGTCAGGGAGACTGAACCCCGTGAGAGGGCAATGCCAGGTGTTACTGCGTGTAGCTCTTTTCCCTGTTATTAATGAAAAATTATGCTGACAACTAACAAATCCTTTTGAAAAAAAAATGTGTAAGTGGACAGCCAGAGGTGATTTTAAAAGAGCTCTAAACGCAGATTCACACTGCCATACTGCGATGGGGAAGGGCAGGAAACACCTTCGTCTTGGAAAAAGCTGGCTCACACACTTGTCTAGTTCTTACCTGTCATTGCATTTTCCTCTCTGTTTAAAATGGAGCTTAATGACTGCGATACTAACTTAAAAACTCAGTCACCTTCCTGGCCCCGTTTGGATCCACAACATTAGTGTGGGAGGAACGAGGATGCTGAGAGGGGCACAGGGAGGATGCTGAGAGGGGCACTGGGAGGATGCTGAGAGGGGAGCAGGGAGGGTGCTGAGAGGGGTGCAGGGAGGATGCTGAGAGGGGAGAAGGGAGGATGCTGAGAGGGGAGCAGGGAGGATGCTGAGAGGGGCGCAGGGAGGATGCTGAGAGGGGCGCAGGGAAGATGTTGAGGGGAGTAGGGAGGATGCTGAGAGTGCAGGGAGGATGCTGAGGGGCGCAGGGAGGATGCTGAGGGGTATGCTGTGCGATGCTGATGGGCAAGGAGGAGGGTTGCGATTGAAGCTTCTGATGGCATCCAACTGGTATTGCCCATCATTCCCCATCTCAAAAGAGCACCGGGATGAGCACACCTCGGGTGCACGCAAAGCAGAGGCCTTTGTTTCCCCAAAGAAGCTGAAGCCGGGCGGGCTGCCGAGCACGCCGCAA
>NW_010419523.1:24960-29298 GCF_000710305.1 Buceros rhinoceros silvestris | reverse complement strand
GTGGCCGGTCGCATGGTGAGCCGCAAGGAGGGCATGTGGCGTATTCAGGGGCTGACAGGAGGCGTTTGCAGTGGGTGCTGACCCCCGCCGCCCAGCTGACCCCGTTATTTGTTGAAGGAGCTGACTTGTCTGGGAGGACTGGCAGGGACCGGGGTGCCAGATGGCATGTGGATGTGTGTTGTGTGTCGGCTGTCATTCAGCCAGATTAATGTGAAGTTTGTAAAAAGGAGGAGGGGGGGAAAAAACAATTAAGCAAGAATCCCAAAAACAATCGAGGCCACGTGCCACCGCAGCGGTCGTTGGCGGCACAATGAGTTATCGGCTTCCCATGAATGGGCCCAACTGTTGCAAACGACATGAGCCTGCCCAGTTTTCAAATCATTTAATGCTCTTGTTTACTTCCAATCCAGCCAATCTCCGGGCCGGGAGGGCCGTCACCTGATAGTCTTTTTATGTATTTCAGTGCCAGGCCCCGCAAAATAACTGAACAGCGGTAACCATGGCGATGCTAATTATTGCCCTATAACTACAGTAGGAGAAAGAGAACAGAGTAGGCTGGGAGAGAGGATTGAAGATGTTTTTTTGGCCAGGATTTGAGCTTTTGGCTCCTGGTCAGATGTTGAGGGGTTGCTTTTTTTTTTTTTTTGGTATTTTATTTCCTTCCTTTTGTTCTTTTCAAAATCTTTTTACAAACAAATAAATTACATTCTGCTTTAAAGATCTCCGGATAATAGTTGAGGGAAATCTGATATGTGTTGCTGGAAATCATGAATAGAGGAGCTGAGAGCTCCTGGGCAGCCAGGCACTAGAGCGCTGCCTTATTCTTTTAAGCTGATTTAGGATCATGTAAAACATAAAAGATGCTTCAGCAAGAGGCCAGATTTATTTAAGGCTTCTGCATCCTCATCTGGCAGCAAACACACACAGTACCATGCAGCCAGCTCAACCCACCAACAGGCGAGCTCTTTAAAGCCTTTGGTTTGGAAGCAAAATCAAGTACAGCCAACTAAACGTTGTCCTGCTGGAACAGAAAGATGTTTTCCTGGACCTGGATCCCTTTGGGTGTCTCACGGTAACTTGCTGGTGTGGTCTAATCACTGCTTCACTCCTCAAAGGCCCCCTGACTGGTGTTGGGCTGTTGGACACAACTAGAAGTAGTTTAGCCCCTCATTTGCAAGGGTTTTTTATTGACTTTGCCGGGAGTTTTACCACGCAGGAGGTTTCGAGTCCTGTAAATACATTCAGTTTAGTACCACACATGCCACCAGGAACGAAGCAGAACAGGCAGGATGGAGCACGGAGAACGTGTCAAAAGTGGAGCTTTACACCAAAAGCAGCCTGTCATCGTTATGCCTCGGTTCGGTTGCTAAAGACAGCCCGGGCGTCACCGTGCATCCCGTCACCAGCTTCAGGATGTCAAAAGCTGCCTCAGAAATTGTTTCATGTGCTTCATGGTTCCTTGTTAAGCATCAGTCACCTCACGTGTCTGAATGGAAGGGATCATTCTGCACAGGTTTGTTCATGCAGCAGCTCTGTGCTGATCCGGCCCCGCCGGTGGGATGCGGTGGATGGGACAAGCCCTCTCCAGGGGTTTGAGCTAGCAGCACGCGCAGGTCCTGGAGGAGCCGGGCACAGGAACCCCTGCCACCACTGGCTGGTCACTGCGACTCAGGGTTCATGCAACGCTGCCACGTTAAAAGTCCTGGCAGGTTTCTTCTACATCAAGGCCGGACAAGTGCAATGGAAAAATAAAGAATCAGCTCTGGTTTTGTTTCTAGGCAGTTTCTCTTCCGGGTTCTTACACCATCATCCCCTACAAATACTGCACAAGAACTTTTCTTGACAAAAACATTTCAAATGGTACAAAGGAGCAGAGCTTAGGTACAGGGCAGCAGTGAGCAGGCAGCTGTGAAACCACAGCTCACATCTGGATTCTGCAAGCAGCGTTCCAGCCTTTTCCCCCCTGATCTGTGTGAGCTGTGGCATCCCAGTCACCCCCCTCCTCCCAGGGATGGTGTAGCAGCACCACCGCTCTCTCTAACCTCTCGTGCTGTTTTGCAGGCTCCTGGCTTCTGACCCCTCCCGGCTGAGCGAAGATGACCTCCCCAGCGACTTACAGTCCTTGTCGTGGCTGACATCTGTTGATGTTCCTCGGTTACAGCAGATGGCCAGTGGCAGGATGGATTTCAGCCTTGGTGCCCAGAATACAATGCTACAACAGACAGGTAAACTGTCCGGGGGTTAAAGAGCTGCTCTTTAAAGGACACCGCCACTGCCTCCTTGCGCCCACTCCTTTTACGTGCGGTGCGTTTTCTTCCCATCGGAAGACCTGGAGCCTGTTGACTTTCCGTTAGGCTCTTGCTGATCCATTCCTTCATTTCACGGGGCAGAGAGCACTAGCAGTGACTGCAGGGATCTTAGGAGCCGATTGGAACCCCTGCTCAGGGTGGGTGCTGGTGCCTCACTGCATGAAGTCAGGCCAAGCTATTATAGACTTGCATTTCAGCTGAGAAATGAGATAATTAGTCTCCCTTGTTGGTTTCAACGCTGATAAAACGAAGAGTCTCTTATTTACCCCATAGCTGTTTGCTTGACACAGACGTACAGCCCGCGGTCGCTGGACGCCCTCCTTGCCTTGCTGAACACCCTTTAGGTAAACGCTCCTGTTCCCCGCGGCGTTCTGCTGGGAGAGCCCAGCCCACCACCTGGCCGTGGAGCAGAAATCCTCCTGGAGCACAGGCAGTGCCGAAGAGGTTTCTTTTTTCTGTTGTAATCTTTGGTGTCTGTAACTCGGTGTGGACTGTTAAACAGCTGGCAGCTCTCATTCCCTGCAGAACAAGTTTTGGGAGCGGTTGATGCCACCTTGGCCAGTTGTGAAACGCTCTGGGTTCCCTGGGGATGGAGAGCCACGGTGAGGTGTGGTTACCCACACCAGAGCTGAGCTGTGCTCAGCTGCGGCTACGGAAGAGTCAGCTCTCTTTCCTGAAGTGCCCTTCCATGTGAACATTCCCTGCCTTTGCTTTCTCCAAAACAGGTCCCGTAGCCAGCACCATGCACTCAGCAGGAGCTCCTGGAGCCATGATTCACGTCCAGGCCAGCCTGCCACAGGGAATCCTGGGTCTGAACTCGATTTCAACACACGGAGCGGAGGTAAGAGTGGGTCTCGGTGGCTCCCGATTGCCACACTCCTCAGGGAGCGATGGTGGAGACTCCGAGACTGACACGTCTGTTGTCTTTATCTCAGCAGATGAGCCCATACGCTGTAGGTGGGCAGCCATCTCCTGGTTTACAGACACAGCAACAGCTCTTCCCTCCTCCTCCTCCTCACTCACAGCAGGTGTTTGCCCTAGCTCAGAACACACAACAGGTACAGTTACTCGCTTGTCATCTGTGTCTTAAAGCACCCACCGAGGTCATCTCTCGAGCTCTTTTAAAAGAAAACCAACAAAATATCCCTAAACCTACATACCCACGGACATTCTGCATCCAACCTGTTCCTTCTTTTCCTCCTGCACTCAGTGTAACCCAGCAGCCATCTACAACCCCCCCTACGGGACTCAGCCCCACTATCCTCAGCCACGCCTGGCCCCTCACTCTGCCCAGGAACTGCACCCAAAGCACTACCCCAAGCCCATCTATTCATACAGGTAAGCAGAGAGCACAATGGCGAGGTGCCTACAGCCGGCGTGGGGACGACTGTAACGCCGTAGGTGTGGGAGCACAAGAGGGAGGGATCCCTTTCAGAGAGAACGGGAGTTCTCTGGAAGCTGCCTCTGAGGTGCAGCAGGAACAAGCAAACTAGGTCCTGGACGTGATCACAAAAGCAGAGTGATGACAGAGAGGAGTAAAATCTGCAGGATCACAGAGGGGTGCGATGGTAACCCCGCCAGCTGTTTGTGTCCTAAGGGACGGGGTGTAGAGCAGAAGGCCCCGTGATGGCCGGGGATGCACAATCTGTCACCATTTCCCATATTCCTCTGTCCTGCAGCTGTTTGATTGCCATGGCGCTGAAGAACAGCAAGACCGGCAGCCTCCCCGTGAGCGAGATCTACAGCTTCATGAAGGAGCACTTCCCCTACTTCAAGGTACGCCCGACGGCGGAGGCAGAACACTGCAAACACTTGGTTCACGGCTTGTTTCGCTAATGTGCCCCTGCCTCTTTCAGACAGCCCCCGACGGCTGGAAGAACTCTGTGCGCCACAACCTGTCTCTGAACAAGTGTTTCGAGAAGGTGGAGAACAAGATGAGCGGCACCTCTCGCAAAGGCTGCCTGTGGGCGCTCAACCCGGCCAAGATTGACAAGATGGAGGAGGAGATGCAGAAGTGGAAGCGGAAGGA
>NW_010419523.1:23923-24805 GCF_000710305.1 Buceros rhinoceros silvestris | reverse complement strand
CTGGGCTGCCATTCACAGGAGCATGGCTAACCCAGGGGGGGCTCGTGTCCGAGCCGCGGCGGGGGGAACGGCTCTTTGGCCAGGGGTGCGCCCCTCTTGGACGGAGCTGGCTGGCACAGGGCTCTCAGGCCCAGCCACAGCCGCCTCCTCCGGGCTGCTCGGCTGGAACACCCCGCACCCGGCACTGACCGGAGGCCCCGCGCTGTGCGACGGGGCGATACGCTGCAGCAGGAGGAGGTCGTGGACTGACGGCTGGGTTTGGGGGGGCTCAGTGCACATCAGCCCCCGGCTCCCACCCGGGTGGGTGCTGCCTTCCCCCGTGCTGACACTCCTCGCCCAGCCGAGGCCTCCCAGGGAGTTACGCTGCCTCCAGCGTTAGTACTTCTAGAGCGGCACATTTTAATGATGGGTTTTGCCAGCTCCTCTCGAAACTCCCCCTTTGCCAAGAATTTCTCACCCTTGTTTATAAAGACAAACGTTTTTGAAGCTTTTGGGAGCCCAATACTGGCAAAACCAACTGGAGGTTTTTGCTGCAAAATCCGTAACGTACAATTGATGGTCGATTACCTCCTCCTTTGCTCAAAACCACCAGCACCACTGAAACTGTCAGGAGTCTCTGGGACGAATCTCCCTCAAACTACGAGCAGGATTCAGAGTACCCCCATGAGCAGGAGACCTGCTGAGGCTGCTGCGGGCACGCTGCCCTCAGCGGGGGCTCAGCTGCTCTGGGAAAGCCACAGGGGATCATTTCTTTAGCTCTGTTAGGGGTGACCAGGGATGTCTTTCGAGGGGAGGGCAGCAGATGGCATTTCTTTGCTCTGCTTCCTGTGCCGCAGCTGGTACGGCAACGGGCACTGCCCGTTTGGCTTTGTGGCTGCACTC
>NW_010419523.1:23397-23691 GCF_000710305.1 Buceros rhinoceros silvestris | reverse complement strand
GGGCCGACTCTCCATCTCGCAGCTGCAGCCTCAGCCCATCATGACGCTCTCGCTGCAGTCCCTCCCACTCCACCACCAGCTCCAGACCCAGGCTCGCATCTCCCCGGACTCGCCAGCACCGGCACAAACGCCGCCTCTCCATACGCTGCCCGACATGAGCCACAGCCCTCTTCCCCACCACCCCATGGGCCGCGCACCTCCGGATTTCCTCAACGTGACGGCGGACGTGAACGCGGAGGTGGACGCCCTTGACCCCAGCATCATGGATTTTGCATTGCAAGGTAGGGAGAAGGC
>NW_010419523.1:22979-23231 GCF_000710305.1 Buceros rhinoceros silvestris | reverse complement strand
CAGGCCACTGCTGAGCGGTTCGTGTATGCACGGAGTGTACAACCAAGGTCCTCAGCAGGATGCTCTGGGGTGGGACGTAACCGAGCCAAGGAGCTGTGCTGGGTGCTGGCCTCTGCAGCGTGACTCCCCCAGCCTTCCTCAGCACATTTCGGTGCCGGGCTGGGTGGGACAGCAAACTGCCGCCACGGGGCAGGGGCAGGGGGGTCACGCCAGCCGATCTGGGACCCTGAGCCTCTCTGCCCGTGGCAAACC
>NW_010419523.1:22577-22866 GCF_000710305.1 Buceros rhinoceros silvestris | reverse complement strand
ACAACCCGCCCCCAGGGGGCGGGGGCGGGGGGCTCCACCCAGCCGATCTGGGACCCTGCGCCTCTCTGCCCGTGGGAAACCACAGCTCTACTCGGGCCTTGGGTTTCCCCTTCTGTGACCAGAATTTGATCTTTTCAAGGGAACATATGGGAGGAAATGAAAGACGACAGCTTCAGCCTTGACACCCTGGGTGCCTTCAGCAACTCCCCGCTCCACCTCTCAGACTGCGAGCTGGGCACCCCCGGCCTCACCCCCGTCTCCAGCGGCAGCGGTCACCCCCTCTCCGACC
>NW_010419523.1:17628-22371 GCF_000710305.1 Buceros rhinoceros silvestris | reverse complement strand
CCATCGCTCTGCTCTGAGTTTTGCACCCATCCACCCACCTCTGGCTTAGGGGCCAGTTCCTCCCCACCGTTAAAATCCGACCTGAAAGCAATAGAAGAGCTCGGAGCGTGATGGCTGTGTACTGGGACACCGCGCACAATGCCAGAATCAATCCGACTGTGACTGAAGAACCGCTTTCACCAGTGGCCAGACTGCGAAAGGGGCACGGACACGCCTGCTGCAGGACTGGTGAGCTCTCGAGGAGGACATTGCTCAGCAGCAACTTTCGCTAGGATGTAACTGAGCTAAAAGAAAATAGTCTGGCTAAAATAAACGCATTCAATGGACACTGTGAGCTGGACACCGTTTGGTCACCGCCTGCACAGAAGCCAACACAAGCCAAGAGGGTGCTCGGCCCCGAGCTGGAGTCCAAGGGGGTTGGTCATGTGCATCTTGTTTCCTCAAATTGCCAAATAACTGTTGCCGTTGAGCAAAGACCCTGCGCCGTTCCTGGGGACGCTGGTGCCACTAACGCTTTTCTGACGTAACTATTGCTAATTTATTGTGATGAGGTAGGAAAAAAGGAGCAAAACTACTGAAAATAAAAAATTAAAACCGTGGCAGACAGCTGCGATATCCAGGTGTAAAAGCAACGTCCCCCTGGAGGAAGCGCTACTCCGGAGTTACTAAACCGATGGCTGGCTAGAAGAGTTTAGGAATGACACCTGGTTTTAGGGGTTTTTGAATTAGATGTGTTTGTAGTCTGGTGTCCTGTGCTTCTCTCTCTTCCTGTGCTAGGCAGTATTACTGTTTGTAAATTTATTTATATTTATTGTTACGAAAAGAAATGATGTAAACCGAGCACTGTTCACTGTTGAGAATGCTGCAGCTGTTTTACATCCACTAAATTATTCACGACCAGAACTGCAACCTTTGTCAGCGCTGTTGTTACACTACAGTTCTTTGAAATAAGCACTTTTGATACTGTGAAACTCACATTTTTTTTTAAAAAAAAAAAAATCAGAGACCAAATATTGTAACTGTCCCAGTTCCTGATGTCCGTCTGTCCTCACTAACCAACTAAAGCCCATTCGAATGTAGCTTTTGTAAACTTTCAAACCCCGTTTTATACTCGGTAACATCCGCCGCAAAAAACTGTGATGAAACACCTGAAAATATCGAAACAAAGTGTAAGGTGGAACTTAGCATGTAGTGTACTTATACCTCCGTGACCATGAAGTGATATTTATCTCTCGTGTTTTGTCTGGTCCTCTGCGTTATCAGCATTGCCCAGTCTGTTCCCAGTATCGGAGCCACGTGCTCCCTCCCTCACTGGTCCAGGCATCTCCAGCCCCGAGGGAGCAGCGTGCTGGAGCCACCCCGGCGCGGCTTCAAAAATCACTGTGGTGAAGAGGAGGGGCTGGAGAACGCCCGTGGTGTCTTCCCCATGCCCACATCCCTGGGGACCTCGTCCCCAAGGGCTCAATGCTCCACGTCATAATTTATTGTTCACGAACAAATGTGATTAACGATCATTTGCTGTGACTGGTGTCGTCTGTGATGTCTTCATTTTTTTAAATAAATGTTTCTTAGCACTAAGCCTGGCTCGCTCTAGATGTGCCGCATGCTGACCGCGCTGGCGCCAGGCGTGTCCCTGCCCGTGGCGCCCTGCAGCTCGCCATCGAGCAGCGATTCCGAGGCAGCTGCTGCTGGAAATCCACCTCAGGGAGGAAATGGTGTCACACACCTTACAGCTGGTGACAAACGGACAAAGCTCCAGTTGACTCCAAAGGCAGGTTTGACTCCAGCCGCAGGGTCCGAGGAGCTTCTCTCTCGAACCTGAGGCTTGGACATGCCACCACTAGGCGAAAAGCATCTCACAGACAGAGAAAAGCATCTGCACAAAGCAGCCATAGCGCCTGTCTGCGAAGGGAAGCGGGGGCTTATCGCTAAGCCAGCAGCTTTCCCCTGGCTTCGTTGCCCTTACAGACCCAACACCGTGGCCAAGGGTGTGCCCCTGGCTCAGATCATTCCGGGAGCAGTTCACAGGTCCCGACTGCACGAACTCGGTCTCCACGCTGTGGCCAAGTGCGTGGAAGAGCTCTGGTTCGTGGCCAGGCGCTGGCGGGAGCTGCTCTGCTCCACAGCAGAGCCCCTGCTGCGGGGAGGGGGCTGCGCACGGCAGAGGCACCGGCCCCTGCTCGCCCCACCACGTACACAGGGACACAAGAGCTCAGGAAAACGTCCTTGAGAACCGTGCTCGCTTTATTGGCTCCCCTGCCCTGGCAAAGGGCAGTGACACCTTTCAAGCCAGCAGGCATCTCACGAGGCCCTTTTCCGCTGTCCATGGACAGGGAGCCCTCCCCACCTTCCCTGGTGGTGACCCCAACCCCGGCATAACCAGGGAGGTCTCCAACACCTCCACACCGAGGCAATGCAGCACTGCACTTGAACCAGGCGCCCCACCTTCCGTCGCCATCCTGCCCCGCTTTGGGAGCCAGAGCTAGACCCGTGCTGGTGAAACGACGCACCTGTGCAGCCAGAGGCACTGGGAGGCGCGGACGCAAATTTCCCTTCCATGAACCAAGGTGATTAAAGGCCATCTGAGAGGCAAGGTACGGGTCCGAGCAGATGGAGAGCTCACCCTAGCTCCTGCACTTCAGCAGAGGAACCGGGGCACAAGGATAGGAGCACCCAGAGCCGTGTCCTCGCTCCTCTCCATCCTCTGCAGGAGCCACAGGTGGAAAACACCTGAAGGAGCTGTGGCAGGAGCCAGAAAGGACACAAGACAGGCAAGAGGAACAGTTGGCCCAGTCAAACTGTGGTGGGTCCATTGATGGTCCAGATGCAGCTCCCAGCTTGGCTCTCTGAAGTCCTTCCTGGCCCATCAGCTACCCATAGTCCCATCTTCTGATCACGCCTGACAGTTTTATTAAAAAACACCAGTTTGACACTGCTTCTTGAGCAGGGTTTACGTATCCTCATGCTGGAGCCTGGTCAGCCCCTACATGGCCATGCAGAGACCTCCTCCTTCGTCCCGCTCTCCTGTGGTGCCTGGGCCAGTCGGTTTGTCCCTCCAGCACCACCCAAGGCTCATGAGACGTGTCTGACGCTGGTGTTTGGTTCAGAGACTAAGGCCAGGGCTCACAACTAAAACACAGTAAAAGATTTCAGAATCTTTTTAGAACCAACTTCTGCACCAGGTCCAGGCTCCAAGCTTGGCTCGGGATAAGTTTAGCTTCTGCCAAGGTGACAAACACCCCCAGTGCCAGAGGGAACTTGGCACAGATGGCAAGACCATCTATATGGCTTAAAATACAAACGCTGGCATCCTGCATCTAGGCACACGAGTAAGAGTCCAAGGCTTCAGTTCATGGGCTGAGGAACATGGTGGGGTGGTGAGGTCTGGTCTCTGAGCAGCAGCGTGTCCCAGCGCCCTCCTGCCCCGTGGCGATTGCCCGGCACGCCGCTGGTCACTGGCTCAGGATGGGTCATCGTTACCCACCGTCGACAGGAGGTGGGCGACCTGGGCCTTCTGTGCACGGGTGATGTGCTGCGCCATCTGCATGATGCAGTCCATGGCCATCTCGGGGTTGGCTTGGGCCAAGCTGCAAGGCAGATGGAGAGAGAGCAGCTGCTTCGGAGGCTGAAGCAAGAACCTCCTCATCTCCACCACCTGCTGTCCCAAACCTAGGGGACAGCATCACCCTTTGCACCCCGGCTCCCGTGGCCACTCACCTCCGCACATGCTTGAGCACGTAGTCCCGCTTCAGGTACTTGATGTTCTCCCGGATGACCGACTGGATGCCGTCGTCCTCTTGCATGTGCTTCTCCAGCCACTCCACCACCACCTGGTTGTTGTCCCAGAGGTAGCCCTGGGGAGAGCAGCACTGTGGGCAGGGGTCCTGCTGCCTGCACAGCCCAAGCCTCCCCCTTTCTGCCGTGGCCTCAGGCTCTTTCCTCCCACAACAGAGCCAGGCAATGGGACTTTTCTCCTCAGTCTTGCCCCTACGACACAGCACGCTGCCCCGCTGCCAGGTAACAGCTGCTGGGGAAAAGGTTCATCTGGAAACTGAGAGTCACAAAACCTTCCTGAGCTGTCTAAAACGCCACAAATTAAGGTGAAACGTGTCTCCTCTGCACGCCTTCCCTGCCCCGCTCAGCAAGTGCAGGACTGACGTGGCAATGTGGGCGTCACGGCACTTGCACCTGAGAGCAGCTCAAGTTCAAAGCCCTCAAGTCTCACTTCTGCCCTGGGAATCCCCATCTGATGGTAGAAAATGAGTAACACAGGGGCCACCTCGCTGCTGCTGAGCACCAGCAGCCAACTGAAGCCACCTGATTTGAAGAGACAGCCCCAGCCTCAGGGCTGCTCAGCCGATGCCCTGGCACGGGCTAAGAACGGTAATTCCCATCACACCTTTAACCCTCAGGGTGGCACCGACTGAACAGTGGAGTGATGGGAGAGCAGGGTGACAGCCCTCGGGACCCCCTGGCCGGGGGATGCCTCAAGAAGGCGGGGCTGGAGGTACCTTCTCGGTTCCCTCCGTCTCCATGAACCAGCGCCGCAGCATGGACTGGATGTGGATGTGGCTCAGCTCGCTGTTCGCCTTCAGGACCTCCATCTTCACCGCCTCCTCCAGCAGCAGCAGTCGCAGCCGCCAGTAGAGGAAGGAGCGGGCGTTCTTCCACTCCAGGATGTCCTGCAGAAACGGAGGCAGAGCCCAGGGTCATCTCTGCAGGAAGAAGAGGAGCTGACGTGCA
>NW_010419523.1:13293-17515 GCF_000710305.1 Buceros rhinoceros silvestris | reverse complement strand
TGCAGAGGCTGCTCCCTCGCAGCTGGGGCCGGCAGTTTTGACGGCAGCTCTGCTGGGCTGGAGCAGAGGGCAGCAGCCGGGGCAGGAACCCCTGGGCACAGTGAGCCGCCCCGGGAAGGGACTTTGTCGCTCACCTTTGTACCACCACTAGAAACCCCCTGTGCTGAGCACCTTCCACCACTGCCCCGGCTCACCGTGATGACGCCTTTCTCCTGCATGCGGCCCGGGGTGTCGTGCAGGTCGGCGAAGCGCACAGCCACCTGGTAGTACATGGGCAGGAGAAGGTCCTCCCGGGCCTTGAGCTGCTTCTCCAGCTCCCTGCGCTGCTCCTCGGACAGCTCGGGGGTCCCTGTGGGACACGCCATGCTGAGCAGCCACCCGCTGCCCCTGTGCCAGGGTCCTCAGGCCACCGCAGGGTCTGGGCTCTGCTCCCTGCTCCTACAGCAAGTCACCCACACCAAGAAAAGGGGCGCCCAGCGCTGCATCCCTTTGCTCGGGCACATTTACACCCCTGCGTAGAGCCCAGCCACAGAAGGTCATGGCCACAAAGGGGCTGCCCCCCCTTGTGTGCCTCCACAAGAGAGGTGGGAGGTGGCATTAGCAAGGATTTTGTGGACCTGTGTTCGAGCAGGGTGGAGGGGCATGGGGACCTCCCAACACAGCCCCACCATCCGCTGCAGGCAGGAGCCAGTATCAGGGCAAAAGGAGACACGGTGCATTCAAGGCAGCCTCTGTGCAGCTCTGTAATGACGACACATCTCAGCCGGTACTGGAGCAGCATGGCCACTGCTGCTCTTCCTCTCAAAGCGTGGGACAGCAGTCCGGCACCCTGTGCCCCAGCAGACACGGGTGTTCTACAGTACCACCACAGCCCTCGGCAGGCTCCACCACCAGAAAAGCCGTAAAGAAGTTTCATAGAGAAACCGTAGGGGATTTCCTTCCCACCACAGTGTTTGAGCTTACCACGACCAATGCCCACAAGAAAAAACACTCTTCTCTTACCCAGCTGCTCAGCGAGCTTGGCATAGACTGTGTCGATCCTTCTCATGGTCTTCACCAGGTCTTTCTTTCTGAACTTGATCTCCACTGTTCCTCCAGGCTCCAAAATGCCTCCCCTGGAACGAAAGTTTGGTAAGGCAGTGACTGGTCTGCATGGGAGAATAAATCCTGGGACAAGAGGTCCAGACCACGCTCTCTCGTAAGCATTAGGGAGACAAAAAACCTAAAAGGGCTTTGTTTCCAGTCTGGGATTCTTCTCTACCCTCCCAGTCTTTACCGCTTGCTCCAAGGTGCATCAATTCAGGTTAGAGAAAAGGCCTCCTGACCCCCAGAACTCTGTTTTACTGGCCTGTGGCCTTTGCTGGACGCAGAACATCCCCAAGAAGGTACCTGCCTCGCTGCTCTGTAAGAACCCTGGAACTTTTAGTCGACAGCTTTGGTTGACTCAAGGGTGAGCACTACCCACCCTAGCGATGGGAGGTGTCTGCCAGCGGGACTAGGGCTCTGCAGACCTGTGCACCGGCTCTCACTTCCCTGCACGGGGGCTGTGGAGGACACACGCGTGTTTTGGGTGCTGACCTGCTCTCCTTGTCTGCGTAGAGCTCCACGTACAGGGGGTTGATGGTGGGGTCGATGACCACCCAGGAGCCTCCCCGCAGCTCCGCGTGCGGGGGGATGTAGACCAGGACGGGCTGCTTAAAATCCCGGATGCTATCGACAATGAAGGCGCCGAACTTCAGCATTTGGTCGTACATGTCTGAAAGGCAAAAGGACTCAGGGACTGGGTGCCCCGACTGCCGTGGACCAGGCTATTGTCCCTTGCCCCGTTCTTGCTGCCCAAAGCCACCTTCTCCCTTGGAGAGTCCAAAGAAGCCCCAAAACCAGCCCAGCAGGAAGCCACCAATCCCTGCGACCTGGGTCCTGGCGATGCCCTATCACCTCCCAGCCCAGCCCTACATCCCGGAGTGGTGGGGTAGGACCCTGCTAGGCTGGCTCATCCCAGGACCCTGTGGGGTGGCAGGAGCGCTGTCAGTACGTCATGGCACCGGGATGGGGGCAGCCCAAGCGCAGGTACCTTTCATGCCGCTGGAGAAGCCTCGCCAGTTGGCAAAGATCAACAGCGGGAGATGCTCCCGGTTGAAGTCCCGAATGGCCTGGGCTGTTTTATAAGCGGAGTCCGGAAACCAGACCTGCCCAGCCTGCTGGATTATCTGCGAAAGACGGCAAGCGGTAGTGCTGAGACCGGTGCTTCCTGGCACACCACCCTGGCCGGGTGGGTGCACGTGGTGTGCAAGAGCTGGAAGAAAAACTGACGAAGCACCCTCGATTTCACCAGACTTTAAGGAAAATCAAGATATGCCGAAGGATTATGCTAAGCTTTTTCCCTGCTCTGCCTTACAACCTCCTCCCCTCTACGGTCTCCCCACTCACCTTCGCCTCTGATTCCGGGTTGGCAGGGTCCGCCGGAATTGTCACCTCCACAGTGCGGGTCTCCACAGCGATGACACCCACCGGGAGACCTCCCAGCCTGCAGAGAGGCAGAGTGGCCTCAGCAGAGGCCAGTTCCCCTCCACGCTGCTCCCCAGGGCTTGAGTGTGTTCCACCATGCGTGCAGCCTCCCCGCATCGCTCCCCGCCCCAGGGCTCCATCCCCTGCTCCCGGCAGTACCTCGCTCTGCCAACCACAACAGTCTGAGCCCACGGCTTCATGATCTCCAGGAAGCTGCCCTGGTCGAAGAAGCCGCTCTGCCAAGTCCCCTTGAGAGCTGCGGAGCACAGGGAGAAGCAGAGCCAGGCAGTGGTGAGCTCTGAAGGGCTCCCTGGGCACCAACCCGCAGCAGAAAGCGCCTTCTGCAGCCACGTTTGGGAGCGTTGCTGCAGAGGTCCCAGGCTGCCCTCACTTACTGGGATGGGGTCTCCCTGCCAGCATCCACCTGGGGTCGTAGGGGACTTTGGAAGGGACAAAATCAATTTCTCTTTCGATGGGGTCACTCACAGCAGCGATGGGCACTGGGCTCCGGTTATCCTGTGAGGGAGAGCCCCGAAGAGCAGGTCACTGGTAGGGTTATGAGGTAACAGCCCACACCGCCGTCCTGCAGCACCCTCCTACCTTGGGGATGTAGGAGAGCCACTGCAGGATGGTGTAGACCCCCTCGAAGTCATCCGGGACAGTGACGTGGGAAACGCCGTTATTGTGCATGATCTGCACGCCTCCCAGCTGGTTATTGGACGTGTAAACCTCACGTCCCAGCACCTGGGCAGAACCAGCAACGGGAGCACAGCTCGGTCTCTGCTGACACAGGAGCTGCTCCTCCAGGCTCTGTTCGTTAAGCCGAATCTCTGTCCAGCCACGTTCCCTTTGATTTCGCCACCTCTTCCCACGGGACAGGGACAGAGCCCAGCGGCGTGAGGGACAGTGCCGAGAGAGGACACGAGGCCGGAGCGCGGTACCTTGTTGAGAGCCGTGACGCCGGTGAGGATGATGTGGGAGTTCTCCACCTGGATGACACGCGGCCCCAGCCTCAACAGGTACGCGCCGATCCCGATGGCACGGCAGGTCACCTGGGCACACACACGAGGCCATCAGTGGTGGGGGGGGTTACTGGGAAGGAAGGGCTGCAGCGGAGGCCTCGGGCACTGGGAGAAGATGCTCTGCGGGGGTCTGCACAGCTGGGTCACACCAGGTTGTTTGTTGCATCCTGTTATTCCCCCAGGGTGACCTTAAAGCACGTAGGAGAGGGGAGGAGCGGAGCAGGGGAAGGGCCCACGGCTGTACCATGCTGATGGTCACTATTTCATCGTACGCGCGAGAAGACTCCCCGGCAATTGTACCAGCAGCTCTCAGGTTTTCCACCCCAAGTCCGTTCTCCTTTCCAATGATGTCCAGGAGGACGTACCTGCGGGCAAAGCAGAGCCACGGTGGTGTGGGCAGGAGAGGCGGAAGCACTCGCTTGCCTGATGCATCTGTGATGGTCACTATTTCATCGTACGCGCGAGAAGACTCCCCGGCAATTGTACCAGCAGCTCTCAGGTTTTCCACCCCAAGTCCGTTCTCCTTTCCAATGATGTCCAGGAGGACGTACCTGCGGGCAAAGCAGAGCCACGGTGGTGTGGGCAGGAGAGGCGGAAGCACTCGCTTGCCTGATGCATCTGGCAGGACGTGGGAGCTGTGTCCTGGCAGGGGTGTAAGCAGGGCTTGGGGTGGCTCTGGTGAGCGCAGGGGA